>NW_007249078.1:0-12222 GCF_000164805.1 Carlito syrichta
ATATAAGTCACACAACAATAATTCCATCATGGCGCGGCCAAGATTTTGCTCATTCTATGTAGTTTAAAAGCAGAAAAAAGTAATAAAGTTGTCTATTCTGAATTGATAGATGCTAGCTTGATAGGTAGACAGATAAACAATAATCTCAATGACTCTAAAAACTTTAAGAGAATTATGCAGTTATTTTGAGAAGCGGGCATTCCCATCTGTAGGTAAATAAGCTTGTTATTTAGAGGCAACATTTTGTGTGTGTGTGATCTGTAATGTACAGTGATTCCAAAAAGTTGGAAATCATAGATCAAAATATTTTCAAACCCCATTTTTAATGTTTCTAGGCATGTTGAACACTCTATTATTTTATTACAAGCATTAATGTTGCAAACATTTTCAACATAATGAAATAAAACTACTATGCAAAATGAGAAAACATAAAATTCCCCTTCAATGGAATAAAGAATGCAGTCAAACTCAAAAAAGTAGTATAATAAATACAATATCTAAAAGGTTATAAAAACATTGGTAATAATGTATTTTCTACCTTTTTATTAGATTCAACTTAGAACCTTTTAGGAATAATTCAAAAGAATTGGTGTTTGTGGAGTTTAGAAAAAATATATTCTGAAAATTTGAAAATATATTTTGAAATATCACAACTGTATTTTTGAAAAATAGATATATCCTTCCTTCATACATTGAGATAGTGCATGATCACATATGTGCCCTCAGGTACATTGATAATGTACTTTCACAAACAAGCAAAACTAGTCCTTGTGGGACATATTGATGTGTTGTCAAATCAATTAAAAAGGTGAACATATAGTGAGATTTATATTTTATTGCCAGATCAAAATGACTCAATACCAGTTTTTGAAAAGCAGTTCAGTTTTCTTTACATAGCTAGGTATCTCCAACATTAGAGTAAAAATCTGTATCTATTTTTTGTTGTTAAATAATATGAAGTGACCAGGAACACAGACTTCATTCTTATAACAATATAACACAGGAGATAGTGCCTTTCACCAACAACCATTCGAGTAAGGATCCCTGGACGCAAATCATTGACCACTTAATTTATATCAGAAAGGACTTTTTCTCTAACCAGGCTGCCTGTACTTGCTAAGCCCTTTTGGAAATTTCTAAAGCATAAAAACACCATGTATGCATAATTTTCTATCAGTTCTACAATGATTATGATGATTAAACTAGGCCTACTTATTGAATGACCCACTATTTCTGCTTATTATTGAGAAAACACCTTATATCCTCTTCATTTCAAAGTAACAAACAATAAAGAACATTTAAATGAAATTGTAAGTTCTGATCATTGCAACATTGATGGAAATCAAAAATTTTTAGATTACAAACATCTCAGTTGTTCTCGGGTGAAAGTTACCATGTTAACTTTTGCGTTAGTTACAAGTAAAAGAATATTACCATAGCAATTAAGGATTGATCTTATCTTGGAACATAGATAGAAAAAGTCAAACAATAAACCCTTAGCTGTTTGTTTCCACTTTCTGTTCTTTCAGTCTTGTCATTCTTACACTAGATAAAGGCAGTAAGTACTCTGTACCCTCTTGATGATAGCTGTAGTAATTGCTATTATGTTTCTCAAACTGAGGGCAATGCAAGTAAAACTGGAAAATATTAAATAATGCAGTCTCCATCTCACCCTCTTCCTCACCCAGAAGTTGCAGCCATTCTTTCTAGAGAAGAAGAGAGACTGAATACCTATTGAGGATGAAAGAAAATGTAATTCACAGCCATTGCACAGTTGCACATGTTGGGGCTGAAGGATTGCTGAGCACCGGATGTAAAGGCTGCAGGGCAAAAACATCGTGACTTGAACTGGCTGCTGCGCTCCAAATTGGGCAACATAAGGAGAACTTGTATTTTTAAAATATTTAAATGCCATTTAAAGGCTATTTCTGACATATTAGAAGGATCAGAAAGATTCTGCCTTCCAGTGGGTGGGATGTAGGAATAGTGAGAGGAAAATCAGAAAGAGTACAAAGTTCAGGTTGGCTTTCCTCAAATTCATAATTCCAAGGGTGAGAGTGTGTGATTTAATAATCTGGAAGTGTACAAAAGAAACCAGTAATTTAACTGGTTATCTTATGTGGGAGTAGGCTGGACTGGGGGCTGGAATTCAGAAGCGGGACAGATTTTCAGATGGTTAGGGGTCTTTTGAAATTTCTTTTTTTTTTACTATCCTTGTATTTTGTCTAATACATAAATATATATTTGTTAAAACAAGTGTGTTATATATATATTATACCTATAAATGTATACATTTGATGGAGGTAAGAAAATCATGTTAGTCATTTGTTGTAGTATGAAGCTAGTAATGCTAGCTTTTCAAAAACTTTTCAAAAACAAACATAAACAGTCTTATACTCTAATACACAAATCATGTTTTATATAAATATATATGTCAAAAGAGTCATGTTCTTTGAAGAATCAGTGAGATTCTACAAATATTCATTAATGCATTTATTTTTAAAACAGGTTTTCTGCTCAGATATAACTAAAATGTGAGCTGTTGGATATATTTTGGGATCACCATAGTTGAAAATGAAGGTTACCAATGGAATTTAATCTGATCCTTTTTAACTTCAATAGCTTTAAAACTCAGAATATACTCTAAACACTTCACAAGTTTCTTTTGCAGAGGGAGGAAACCATTGCAAAATATTTCTGTTTGAACATTTTACTTAGATTCAAATGGTTGCAAATTTTTTGTGGACAAATTTTACTGGTCTACTCATTTTTCCCTTTCATGCTTGGTAAAAGATTATGCTGAAAAATTTTACTTGGCACAGGACCTGTGACTTAATTAAATCTACCTTTAGTAGGTGAATTTTACTTCTAGTCTGAAGACAATAAAAGTTATTTAGTTAAATATAGGATTCACAAACTATTTTAAGCCATTAATATTTTAATGTTTTTCCAGAGTACATTAATACCTCTATTTTACTCTATTCTTCTGTTTCTAAAAATTGACATTTATCTCAAATATCTGTTATATTGTCTCTCAGCATTTAGTTGGGAGGTTAGCATTTGACCTAAACTTAGATTGCAGATTGGTACATTCTCTCATTATTATACTCATTGTGTTTTACAAATAAACAAACTGCTAGCACATCAGATGTAAATCAGGTATCTCGTAGTTTCTAACATTCCACAGTAACTCATGAGCTGCAAAAAATTACTGAAATAATTTTATTTTTGCAATAAAATTCTTTCATTTAGTGCATAGTTTTAAGTTTATCTCAATTGTATTCATTATTTACTGCAGAGAAACATCTGATCCTTAACCTTAATTTATTAAAAATTGATAAGTGAACAGAAACTGATAGCAATATATAGCCATCAATAAGCATGTACCAAAGTAGCAGCTGCAAAAAAATAATTCTTTTTTGTTTAAATTTCTGTATGGTGTATGGTGACTCTCAGCCATAAATGAGAAACCATCATGCAGACAAGTTCTGTCTTAGGGTCCAAAGCTTTCTATTTTTTATACCTTAAGTTTCTTCATGGTCAAAAGCAGTGAGTCAAATCTCCCTACTGGTCAAGAACAGTAGAAAATAGAGCAGTAACATTATGGATTCAGAAATGTCAAAACCATTGCTAGGTGGATTCACGACTACAGAATTGACTTCATTCATCAGTATAATCGCTTATGGGTGTGATTTTAAGCACCGAAAAATAACAAATATACACATATCTCCCAAAATGTCCATATTCTGCTGAATCAGCATATTCCTTTGTTGTAAGCACCCGAAAGATATATGGTATAATGTTTTACAGAATTGAAATATAACTTAAAGGGACTATAATTTATATATTTTCTTATTCCCTTATCATTATTGTGTTGTCATTAATATAGTATCTAACCACTAATCTTGCTTCTCCTCTCAAGTTATCTTAATCTTTTTTTCCGCTTAAAAATTCACAAAGATACTTAGAACTATGGTCAGAATTTGTCCAAAGTAACCACAATATATAGCTTTCTAAGAAGAGCAGAAATTATGATGTCTGTCACCTAGCTTTGACAAGAAAATCATTTCACCTATGACTAGATTGCTTCTCAGTTTACAGTTAGTCTGTCCTGTTCTGTATCTTTGATAAAATGTCATTTCTATTCTCTTATAAGATTCATTGGCTAACATGCTGTATGATTCACAGATGGTAGAGTTAGAAAAAGATAACAAAGATTTATTGTTCTTTCAGAAAAGAAATAAAGCAATAGTTTTGGAGAAGGTACAAGGTGAAAGAAAGCACGATACCCTCTCTGGTTTTTCACCACTCCAAAACAATTTAGGGGTTGGTCACATGTAACACTATTAGTTTTATAGTAGTTCATAGAATCGTTGGTTTTGTGATGGGGATCTTGCATTTAAATCGCTTGAGCCTCTCTCTTGAAATCTGGTATAATTTTTTGGGTGAATGATTGGAATAAAAATATTTGAGACATACTCAGTTGTCCTTAGACACCTTGTCTCTATGCCACAAGTCAAGCTTATGCTTTTGTCTCACCTACTTACTGTACTTTGTCCCACATTTCCTCTGACAATGTGAATTGTAGGTCAGGGCCTGACTTAGAGCACTCTCCTGACTTTGATCTTGTCATAATACTGGCATGATCATCTGCTCTTCTCTGATCATGTGATGTCTTTTAAATTCTCTGTGGCAGATTTTCTCAGTGTTGGCACTATCAACATTTGGGAGTAAATAATTCTTTGTTTGGGGTGGGAGAGAGAGTGAGCTGTCATGTGCATTGCAAAAATATTTAGCAGTATCTCTGGCTTATACTCCCCAAATACAAGTGGCTCTGCTCCCCTCCCTGCCACAATCACAACAGTCATAAATAGCCCTAGATACGGCCCAATGTCTCCCCAGAGAAACAAAATTTCCCCTTGTTGAGAATCCTTGCTCTATGGTGGTGGTTTTGCTATCTCACAAAAGAGACACTTCTCATCTTTCAGCTGAGTTTCTCCCTTCGCCTTTTCTTATCTATCTACACTAATCCTCCAAAACATCTAGATATTAGCAAGGATATTTCTTATCAGATGACCAACGTTTAAAAGTATAATTAGTACACTCAAGAACGTTGAGTTCCTTAACTTCCTATGCCTTTTTCCCCACAAGGACTAAACTGGCATCCAAATGGATAATCATTTTACTTTCATTAAACAGTAACAGTAATCAAATCACCTCAAGCTCTTAGGTCAAATACCTCAGATTGCATCTTTAGTTCCAGACAAAACTCTAGACATCTTCTCAGATATACAGATTCTGTTATCATCTTGCCTTACTATAAAAAGTCTGCATATATATCACCTGTTTGGGCTTGAATTTCACTTCCTGTTGGAAGTTACATATCTTCTAATTTCAAAATAATCCTCAATACCCCATTTAAACAGACTCCACCTTAGAGTTAAGACATTTTAACTGCCATAGACAACAGCACATCTAATAATCAGGTTTCGGCACTGTATCTTTGCTAGGGTGGAAGAGGCAGATGTTCACAGGGCACAAAAGCACTAGAGACTACTGACAGAGACTTTGAAGAGGACAAATGTGTGTGTGTGTGTGTGTGTGTATGTGTGTGTGTGGTGTGGAGGAATGTTTCTCATCCATGAATGTAAAACTTTCTAAGCTTATTTTTCCTGCCGCTATCTGCAGCTTATGTGCAGAATTTTCTGCCTTTCAAAAGAAAAGGCATTTTTGTAGGTCTTTGCACAATCTATTCTCCTGTAACAAGCACAATCATTTACACGTCTGTAAAACTTTTCAATATTGTTAGGGGTTGCAAACACTGGGATACAATGTTCTTGCACATCTAGTTTTTTTTTTGTCTCTTAAAAGTCAGACCTCTCATTAAGATTACTGCATATATTTCTGAACACAAATGATGAAGGAAGTTTATTCTATATTTTGGAAGAAAAATGGCCAGTATATCATTGCACTGACTGCTGACAAAGAGGCTATATAATGAAAATGTAGAAGAGTCTCTGAATATAACCGGGAAAGTAAGAAGTAGGACCAAGGACATGAAACGAAGAAAGTGTACCTAAAGCCAGTTGACTGTGTTATGAAAAAATAAATTCAATTAGTCTTGACACTTAGAAAGAATGCTTTCTTATTTTATTTTTTAAAGGCAGGGTGAGAGATTGAAAAAAAAATCTAGATTTTTCACTAGTACCAGTCAAACAACAGCAACAACAACAAGAACAAAACTATGCCAATCTCCTAATCTCTGTCAATCTCTGTTACCTTGCTTAGAAAAAGACTCTTTGCAGATGGGATGAAGTCAAGGTTTTTAAAAGGGAAGATTAAGAGATCAATGTAATCAAGGGTCTTTATTAGAGAAATTTGGAAAGTATACTTCAGAGTGGACATGTGACAATGGAAGCACATTTGGAGTGATATGTTTTGAAGACAAGTAATTGAATGTAAGCCAAGAACTGCAGGTAGACTGGGCAACATGGAAAAGGAGAGATTCTCTCCTAGAGTCACCAGATAGAAACAATCCTGCTGACACCTTGATTGGTTGCCCTTATCACAGTTCTGTTTCCAGAAATACAATAAATTTATATTTTAAAACTTACTACTATAGCAGTAAGAGAAAATGAATGCAGTAAAAAGAAGTATTTTCATTATTATACTTTCAGTGAACATTATTCTTTTTGTTTGTTTATTCTGTTTAAAAATATGTGGAGTATTGAGCTAGCAATACCCTCAATTACTAGCCTGTTGAACACCTACTTGGGATTATTTCATCCAGTTCTAGTTTTCTTTTTCACTGTGATTGCTAGTCTCTTCCAGATGCTCCCCCACCATTGGGATATATTTTAATTGATTTGAACTGTGTCCTTGGGAATGGATTCTATAGTATATACCAATTATATTTTGTTTATTCATTCTTCATATGTCAAAAACCACAAGTTTCAGCTCTCATATATTATAGGTAATGTTAATATCGTATTTAAAATTTCTCCTGGGAGTGCAATTATAAAGCCTCAGGATATAAGCTTATTTCATTCTCTAAACTGTTGCCTAACTGTTCTCTAGTATAGCTACATAAGTCAATACTTCATTTTAGTTCGTAAAGATTCCTACTTTAACCCACATCCTTATAATAATTTGTTATGATCTGACCTCTGATTCTTATGAATTTGAACATGCAAGATACATATTTCTTTATTTTCATTTTCCTTTTCCTGATAGCTAACAAGGCTGAATGTCTGGATCAATGTGCCTATCATTCAATGGCCATGAAGTATAGGGGAGCACACAGAGGCAGAGCCTCAGGGTTCAAGAAGACTGAAGGAGGTTGGGTCATGACCTGATTCTAATGCTGATTACCGAGGCTGGGAACAACAACAACAACAACAAAGAACACTTATTGCTTCTAAGAGATGAGGTATTTTCTGCTGTCGGTGGGAGGTCAGATGAAGCTGTTCCAGCGTATAAACCCTATAGAGGACCCAGCTATTCCCAGAAGAAACAGACTTGGGCCTGGATTGGAAGTCTAGAGGTGAGACCATCAAGATGAGTAAGAAAAGAATTCCTGACAAAGGCCAGGGGCTGTAAAGCCAAGGATTATCTCTTCTCCCTAAGGAATGAAAAGTGATAAAGAAGAATAGTCAAAGAGACGTCTCATGGCCAAAATGTCTTAGACTGCTCTCAGTAGCAGGGGAAATTCAATAAATGTTAGACTTGCATGGGTTTATGAATGTTCTCAAATTCACACCCATATAGGACTCATAAAAAGTGATGTTCATAAAAAAGTTTAATAGTACTACTAATATGATATAACTTTTTTTCTATGACATAAGTATGATTCTAGCCTAATCCTATAAGGTAATACTTTAGTTATACTACTGGGGAGATTTAGTAATGCAATATCCCTAGAAATAAAAAAATCATTTCATTTTTTGAATCAAGGGCATGTATATTCTCGTTTTGGTATCAAGTGTAGGATATAAAAGTTAGAGATAGAATCTCCTCTGATTAAAAGAAATCAAATTAGGCAATGGGTTCTGGAAATGCTGCAGTCCTTTAAAAACTGGCTGACACTGGCATGCGCTGATGTCATCATGAGGTCATAGAACTCTGCTGAGTTCTTAGTGATATCTTGAATTATAACTTCCCTGCTGATGTGTCCAACACTAGTCAGGACTGTGATTTGGTGAAGAGATAATCTCTTCAGCGATTTGTGATTGATTGTACAAATTTGGTTGTTGTTATCAACCAGCTCACTGAGTGCTGAGTTTCAAAGAGAGAAGCCCTGGTTGAGGATCTGTCGAAGGAGTTCAACCATGAAGAGAAAGCCAAAACAAAAACATCCAGAAAGCAAGCACTGCCCCCTGAATAAAAAGAAAAGAGGTATGTTTCAAAATATTCGCAGAACCCAGGCTGACCAGGAATTTCCTCCCCAAAAAAGAAGAAGAGGGCATTCATAGTTGGGGTGGAGGTAGACAGAAATAACTGCAGCAGGGGAAGAGACCAAGGAGGGAGGAAAGATGGGGGAGAGAAATGTACTCACCATTCTAGTCTTTCTTAGGCCTGGTCAATTGAGAGTAAAAGAAGGTTTAGATGACCTGGGTCCTTGTGTTTGCCACTTAACCTGTGCCGAGTACAGAAAGTCAAACTGGATTACTATCAAATACATAATGGTTGGTTAGTTTGCACTAGTTATTCTTTAAAAAATGAAAGATATCCTTTTATTTGATATCTTTCTGAAGACACTGGAGAAATAAAATTTTAATATAGTTCTAATGACACTTTGTTCTTTTATTGGCCCATAGAAGTGAAGGAAACATTGGGAAACAAAAGTTCCAGCACTGAAAAACTGGTTTTGCAGGGATGAGAGTATGAAGCAGAAAACAACTAATTTACTCAGGAGTAAAACCTATATTGTTTCAGATGATGAAAATGTAAATGTGGCGTTCATACAAAAATGAAATATTAAAAAATAGGGCACACTTGCAAACACATACATTCACTCACAAGACACCATGTTGCCAGAGAAGGTTGAAGAGAGGGAAGATGACTTGGAAACTAGACAGTGTCATTGCCATGCAGACTAAGAGTATAAATGTAAATGCTATGAGGGAGGACCTCTCCTCTGTGGTAAGAGGGGACAGACTGAAGTCAACATTCACCTTTTAAACAGTGGCTCACATATTGCTAAGTAGAATTTCACATTTGCAACAATGTTTGGAGTTTTTGAAGACAGCCTGAAGAGTGAAGAGGTCTTCCTTTCACCTTCACTAGAATTAGTGCATATGCCAAGATATTATCTCGTATAAACTGTGAGTCATAAAAGACAAGCACACCTATTCACATGTCCACACATAAAGCACCGCCAGGAAGATAATTATTTATTTCTGAAACAATTCTCCACTTTTGATACACCTGGTCTGATTATTTGTCTCTCATAAAAATGTTCTACCTCAATTTCATTAGAGCAGACTAGGCCATAATAACCAGTACACAATGAATCTACTTCTTGCTCCGTAACAATCCAGGATATATATCATGGCAATGAGGCAATTTCCTCTATGATGTAATTCATATGCCGGGACTGATGAAAACTGTATCATCATCAACATGAAGTTTACAGAGAGACACTGGGTTACTGTATCAGGAAAGAACTGAAGGGTACATGGGTTTGTGTGTCTCTGCATGGGAGTGGCCCATGTCCCATACACTCATATTCTCTTGCAGAAAACTTAATCACACGGAAAGTCCAACTACAGGGAGGTTGATGAATATCATAAAATTGTCTGCCCAGGGAGAAAGGAGCTATGTACATTTGGTACATTTGTTCTGTTCCGCAGAGATCACGCATGGTGGAAATCGAGTCTTTCAAGACATATACAGACCCAATAAATACTACTGTGTATTTACAGTTTGAATATTAAGCCCTGGGTTATGATATCCATGAGGATAGAAGTCACATATGTTCACTGAACAGTGACATCATGTTCCCTAATTGTTTAAGGATAAATAAAAGTGTTAAAATATCAAGCATGAACCACGTATTTTCTATATTTCTCAGAAAACGAAAATATGCCAGAACATTGGCAACCAGAAGAGGACGTGGTGTGCCCAAGTGAAGACTCAAAAGCCGAGGATGCTCCTGTTTCCCTGCAAGACACCTCCTTACTCAAACACCAGCCTGATGCTGCAGGTATGGAGCGACTACTGAACAGGGTGCAGAAGGAATGCTGGGATCTAGGCATAGCCCAGGGATCAGTTGAAACAAGGCTTTCCAGTCGAGAAAAAAACTGAAAATGCCTCTCAACATTTGTAAACATGAAGCAGAGGCAATAAATTCTAAAGGGAAAGCAACGAAGAGGACTGGAACATTCTGAAGGAAAATCCGGGTTTTACTTAGGGAGATGGTCGGAGAAGGCCTAGGAGGATAAGACTTTTGTCAGAGGAGCAAAGACAGAAACAATATGAGACAGCAGAGAGAGTGTTACATTGCCAGGAAAGTCTGAAATCACAAACAGGTTAATAGAGGAAAATAGTGCTAAGTGATAAGATCCTCAAGAGCTAAACATGGGGCACAGTGTAGAGACACCCAGTCTAAGGTCCCATCATACCCATATAATTTCATGTCCAATATTCTCAAACTTATCCTGATACAGATCCATCTAAACTCTCTATTCTCATCATTCATTTCCTTCTATTCTTCTAACTTACTATAAATACTAAATCTTTACATTTTAACTGCACAGCACATACATTTCTCAAATTTGCTTTTTCTTATCTTCATGTTTTCAACATTACAATCTCTAACTCACATGAGGAATCTGCTCTTGTAGAACTCTAGTTCACATTAAGAACACATGAAGCTATTGTAATCATAAAAGTGCTTCTCAAAACCTCTTTTTTCCCAGTTCCTTACTCAGTTTACATAAAAGGCTACATGATCTTTCTTATCTATCTGTTACCAGTTCAGTCTATAACACTTTCATCATTTCTGCAGATCTCAAAAATTACTCAGATCCATGCAGTCTTTCATATAAAGCAAAATCCTATGTGTAAGTACATACACATCAGTAGCACATGCCACACAGATAACATGATGCATGGAAAATGAATACCTACACATGCACAAAACTATGCTGCAAACACCCAAACACTTCACACACAAACAACTTCACAAACAATGGCATTCTCACTCCCTGCACTCAATACATAGAATTGCTAAAAAAGACAGATAAACACAGACATGTACGTACCTCAGAATATGCTCACGAAAGATGACAAACTACACAATAGTGTAGACACACCCTAAATTTCACCATGTTCACACCAAACTGGCACATCAAACACTCTCTAGCAACGTCAGAGAAAAACTCAACATATTCTCAGAAGTTATAGCTTGGTTGTAGTCTTAATAGGGGTTTATGAACAGAAAAGATGAGTTATTTTCTTAAGAATTTCAGTATGCCGTGTGTTTACTGAAGCTTGTGAAATTCAACTCATAGCCATTTCCACTGGAAAGTAGGTTAAAGGAAATAAGAGAAACAAATTGTAGATCTGCATGACATCTAGAAATCCATGAAATGCACAGAATTGATTCCAAAACCACACAAATGATGACATGTAAAACTGTCTGAATTTATAAACAGGGACAATTCTGAGATAGGTTGTGAGTATAGTGGATGGAGATGAAAAATTTAGTCACATCCCTGTATGTGCAGGGAACAATGACAAAGGTAACACCACAGACTTGCTCAAGTGACAGCTGTGCTAAGAGTCAGTAAGCATCCAAGAGAGGAGATGTGACCAAATTTGTAAGGTACAGGCTAAAGCCAGTCCTGGGTCTAACTGGAGGATCCTACTGACACTCAGCATCTGTGAGTTCTCCTAAGACTGGGGAACAGCACAACTCGGGCAACAAAGGCCAGAAGAGCAGATATCTGAAGATGAAACTGGAGGCAGGGAGTCCCATTCAGGGGATTCTTTCTGGCAAATTCACATTTCAGATAAATAAAAATATTAACAACATAGAACATGGGCCCCTTCCCATGTAAGCCGGCAAGATTTGAAGTTTCTGATACTACAAAACAACACATGCCACCATAGGTAATTCAGCCACACCCAAACACATCATTCCAACAAATATTTGGATAACCAGATTTGGAATTTTAAAGTCATTGAATCATAATATTCATGACGAGAATGCAATGTGTG
>NW_007249079.1:0-20810 GCF_000164805.1 Carlito syrichta
CTTTATGAAGTTGGCGCACCTATGTTGGGTGCATAAATGTTTAGGATAGATATTTCTTGTTGATGGATTGAGTCTTTTATCATTATGTAGTGGCCTTCTGTATCTTTTTTGATTTTTACTAGCTTGAAGGGTATTTTGTCTGAAATTAAGATTGCTACTCCTCCTTTCTTTTGTATTCCGTTCACCTGAAAGTTTGTTTCCCATCCTCTTACTTTGAGTCTGTGGGTGTCCTTTCTAGTGAGGTGAGTCTCTTGAAGGCAATAGATTGTTGCCTGATGATATTTTATCCATTTTGCCATTCAATGTATTTTCAGTGGTGCATTTAGTCCATTCACATTTAGGCTAATAATTGAAATGCATGAGTTGATCCCTGTCATAAGGTTCTTACAGAGTTGTTCCTGTTTATTTATTGTCTTTCTTTGGGTTTTGGAGTTGGTTCATGTGTGTTTTTAATCTTTTGCCTGTACTCTTGTGAAGAATGCTGTTGTTCTTTTTTCCTTTTCTTCTGTGTTCAGTACTTTCTTAAGTGTTTCTTGTAGGGGTGGTTTGGTGGCAGCATAGGTTCGTAGGGATTGGATGTCTGGAAAAGATTTCAATTCTCCCTCACTAATGAAGCTTAGTTTGGCTGGGTAGGTTATTCTTGGTTGAAATTGTTTCTCTTTTAGAATTTTGAAGATAGGGCTCCAGGCTCTCCTGGCCTGAATGGTTTCTGTGATAAATCTGCTGCTATTCTAATTGGTTTTCCCTGGTAGGTAGTCTGGCCTGTGCCAACAAATAGAGAGAGAGGCCTATACTGAAACAGATAAAAACAATAGACCACAGCTACAGTCGAACCAACTCTCATACAAACAGAAATAAAACATATAGTGATGCTAATATACAAGCTAACCAACCACCTTATTAGTCTGCTGTTCCTCTATACAAAGATATGGCTTACAGAGAGAAGAAAAGAGAAGGAAAGGAAAAGGAAAAAAGATAAAAGGGAACAATACAGTAGGAATAGAATTAAGTCATTAAACTAATAGAATCAATGAAGCACACTCTGAGACCTTTCGTTTAAGTCCAATGTCCTTTCAGGTCTGATTTCTAGTTTTCTTTTCAAGCTGGTAAATTAGTTTGCAGTTAGGGTCAGTTTCCCTGATCTGCTGTGAAGGACAGTTCAGATTAACCTTCCTTCAGCAGTTTGGTGTATGTCTTTATCAAGCTAGTTTCTCCCGTTTCGGTGTTGTTACCTTGAATCGCCAGCAGGTGGTGCTATCTCATCTGCTCGTCCCAGAGGGGGTGGAGCCGGACAGGAACAAGATGGCTGCCTGCCTCCGAGCAGGCAATAGGAGCCCCATGCCAGGCGGGCAGGACAGTATCGGATGCAGGAGAGGTGGCAGCGATCCCAGCAGATCTTCCCTGAAGCGGTTTGTTGTGCATCTCCTCGGGCCACGTGGTGTGATGTGCTACCCCTCCCAGAGGCCGTGGTGGCGGTGGCAGCAGTGGTGGGGGGAGGGGTGGCGGCGGCGGGACTGTTTGCAATGCAGTAAAACTGTCCAGTTGTTGCGATGTCCCAGTGGTGGCAACGGCCAAGCTCTGTCTGAAGAGCAGGCTGCGATGCTGGGATCCCCAGCCTCCCGGGGCAAGAGTCAGAGACCCACTGCAGATCTCCCTTGCAGAGGGTTTCAGATGCCGGGTTGCCCCATCGCCATCTTGCCGCGTCTCCAAGGTTTGTAGTAATTTGTTACAGTAGTAATGTGAAAGTAATACAGCTCCCAGAGATTATGACATAAAGGCAAGGAATTTGGGAGAGAGTATCAAATAGGCATCATCAGAGACAAAGCTAAGTTCTCAAATCACTTCATCAGGATTGTTGATGGCAAATAACAGAAAAAAAACAACTATGACTGGCTTGGAGAAGAAAGGATTTATGGGAATGATGTTGGGAAACAGTGGCGATGCTAGCAAACAGGGTCAGGACAAGAGCCAAGTGAAACTCAGCATTCAGAGTTCCAGCCAACATAGAAATAGAATATAGATGGTGGGCGGTCAGTCATTTCCCCTGCTACCAAAAGGATAAAAGGGGAATTGTGGGTTTCTGGTCAGGTAAGGCTAATGGTGATAGGGAATGTAAATTGTGGGTAACAGTTGGCTGCAAATGCTGAGAGGTTCTTCAAGCCGAGCTGCTTGGAAATGAAATGTGACTGATTGGATTGCTCAGTCAGAAGTCTCCATCTATCTTGACCATCCAAGGTCACTCTCCAGCAGCCAGTTGATTAGGGTGATGCTCTTGCTCCTGCTGGACACAATAGCTACTACTCTCACCACTAGGGTAGTTTTTCAAATGTCTTTGTTTCTTTGTGCCATTTCCTTCAGAAATTGAGAATATTTGATTAGTCAAGTAAAAGTCACAGGTAAGTAAGACGGTCAGAGTGAGAGAGAGAGATTGGAAAATGTTATGCTTCTGACTTTGAAGATTGAAGAAGAGGACCACGAGCCAAGGAATGTGAACAGCCTATAGAAGCTGAAAAAGGCACAAATGTGAACTCTCTTGTAGAGCTTCCAGGAGGAGCACAGCCCTGATACCAACTTGGTTTTGTCCCAGTGAGACATATTTTGAACTTTTAGTCTCTACAATGGTAAGATAATAAATTCATTGTTTTGTGCCACATGGGCAGGAAGGGTGATTATCTGATCTTTTCAGATTCCTTTGTGGGATCTGGAGCCCTACTTTCTCTCAAGGTTAACAGTGGCAGATTCCCAAAGCATAGAAATGAGGTGTGGATGCTAAATGGTCAGCTGTCCTTTACCTGCCCACGCACAGTAGAGTGGAGCATTGTGGGTTTCCTGACTGTAAGGTTGAAGAATGACAGAAATGTGAATGGTGACATTATTCATTCCAAGGGATCCTTTAAGCTGAGCTGGGCAGGAATGGCTTGAGATTGGCATCCTTCCCTACTCTCAGGCACAAGTGTCTATCCTGCTTACCCATGGTGAGGACTGAACTGACCTGGGCCCTCAAGTTTGTCAGTTTCCCAAGAATCCACTAGTAGGTTCAGCCATTCTCAGTATGACTGGAAACCAACTTATGTAATGATTGTTTGGGAAGTGGACCCAGCCTGGACCAAGGATTAAGGTACCCTAGTCTTCTAGTGCTGGCTGGCTGTGGCATTTCCCAGAATCGGCTGTACTGGGGCTGTATGTTCTAAGTGGCCTGTTCTATGTGGTGTTACACAGTATCCACCATATCAAACATGTGGTGTAGTCCATGATCTTTCCCTCTTCTAGGGAGAGCTGCCAGATGCCTCTATCAGCTATGTTTTCCCAGACAGTACCATCAAAAAACTCAAGTTGACCAAAATCCCTGTGTAATTTTACCAGTAGAAACTTTGAGGTTGTATAATACAGAAGAAAAAATTAAAAACATGGCTTTGCAGTCAGATGGATTAAAGTTTGGAAACCTGCTCTGCCCTTTGTTTGCTGTATTTCCTAGGACATATTACCTAACATCTCTGATCTTCACTTTCTGCATATATAAAATGAGGATAATCATAAATACAAAATTTTTGTGCGAATTGAATGAAAATAACAATAAATGCAGAGTGCTTAGCACAGCATCTTTTATATGATGAGTAATTGTTAGCTATTTTTTTTTTTTGAGTTGGAGTCTCACTCTGTCGCCCAGATTAGAGTGCAGTGGCCGCTCCCGGCCACCCCAGCCCTCGACCTGCTGGGCTCCGGCGATCCTTCCGCTTCAGCCTTCCAAGTAGCTGGAACTACAGGCACATGCTACCACAACCGGCTAAGTTTTTGTTTTATTGTAGAGATGAGATCTCACCAAGTTGCCCAGGCGGGTCTCGAACCCGTGGGCTCAGGCAATCCACTCACCTCAGCCTCCCAAGGCGCAGGATTACAGGCTGAGCCACCGAGCCTGGCTTGTTCGCTATTTTTATGATTGTTAAAAATATATTTTTTAACCTAAATAAAGGATAAATTATCTTTTTTAAAGTTCTCTCTTCATACTAAATCCTGTCTTCCACATATCCCTAATGAGTTGGGGCTATTTAAAATAGTAGAGACTGTTTGATTATGTAACCCTTATTTTTCTTTCTACAAGAAGAGTAGAGGGGTAGAGCTGAGAATGTTCCAGCCCTCACCAGCACAGGATGAACAGCTTTTTCCTCCTCGTACAAGTGAGGTCAGCACCTGCTCCAAAGGTCTGCATTTTCCTCAATCACTGCCATGTTCACCAGGTCAGAGATTAGAAGGCAGCTGCCAGTTTTTTCTTGTTGCTATGGTAACAAGAGTTCCTGAGGGATTCGTTGTTCATGGAAAAATGTCCAATCTCTTTCTCACAGCAGATGAGGCCAGTTGGTCAGCCAGTGGTTTTGGACCAGGATGAGTGCCTAAGGGCATGTTAAGAGTCTGGAGCAGGGAGAGCCAGTGGTGCAATACCCACTGCCAAAGCAGTGAAGAGGATCTACTGACCAGTCACATCAGAGAGCAGAAGCAAATTCTCCTGTTCAAAGTGACAGGCGTCAAATTGTAAACAGAGGAGGATGCAATCAGAAGTTCTGTAAACAAGTTGAGGACTGTTGATAATCAGTCAGTAGGAACAGGGACAGTCTTAAATTGGGAGACCGTATAAAGCAAGTGGAGGGATTTGTAATCAAAGGTCTTATAAATACCTGTTTCTGAGTCTCTTTCGTTATAGACTTTGTATTCCTCGAGAGCAAAGATCTGGTCTTCTCTACCTTTGTCTTTTCAATGCCTGTCACATATTAGGAAGTTAATGATCAAGAATATTAATCTTGGAGATGGAATACTTGGGTTTGAATGCCAACTGTGCCACTCAAGATGTGTATGGACTTGCACAAGTCATTTAACCTTTCTATGTTTCAGTTTTCTCATCTGCAAAGTGAGGATAAAAAATACTATTGATTGCTAGGTGTGGTGGTTCAAACCTGCAATCCCAGCATTTTGGGAGGTGGAGGCGAGAAGATTGCCTGAGCCCATGTGATCAAGACCAGCTTGGGCAACTTGGTGAGACCTCGTCTTTAATATCAATAAGTAAAAAAAAAATTACTATTTATCACACAGGGTTATTTTAGGTTACTGTATGTAGAGTACTTAGAACAGTGCCTGGTGCATATTAAGAACCATAGAAGAAATGAAATGTTCCCAGGTTCTGCTAATTTCTTTTCCTCTACTTGTCCCATCAGGCTTAGAGATGGAAGACTTTCCAACTGTTACACATTCCTAGTTCTTCCACATCCTATAATCCCTTAACCCTGACCATAATTCTGTAACTAGTCTCTTCAGTCAATGATTTTCAACTGAACTGTTTGATTCCCAGCTCATACTATCTTCAAATGGCACAGGACACAGATTCACAATATGAATGTACCTATCACTTTGGGTCCTTTCTTTAGCATGGCATACAGGAACCTTCAAATGGACCCTCCTGCCCAGCTTTTCAGCTCACATCTTCCCCCAATGCATACTTTCCCTATACATATGGTGATATTTACAGACCCCAGGATGCACCTGGCTGTTTTATGCCCCCATGACTCTACCCACTTTGCTGTCTCTGCCTAAAGAGTGAAATCCTATCATGTGAACTTCTACTCAACTTCCAAAACTTGCCTCTGGAAAATGTTTCCTCTAAAACTTTCATTTAAAAAGTGTCGCCTCTTTTGTGTTGCTAGTCCCTGTATGACTAGCTGTCAGCATACATAGAACATCCTTTCCCTGTATTTGTGTACATACCTGTTTGTCCACTAAAATAGGAATCATTCAAGGACCAGGTAATAGTTAATCTCTGTGTTACAGCACTTAACATAATGTGTGACACATATTATACATTCAATGTATGCATATTACATAAGTTATTGAATGAACAAACAAACAAAGGAAGGAATGAATATTATGTCTTGGATGCAGCTGAAGATGCTACTGAGATGACCAAGTGAAAACTAGTGAGGACAGCTTTTAACAAGGTCTTCCAAATGGACTTGGTCTTCCAAAGGAATGTTCTCTTCTCTGCTTCTATTGGGATCAGGAGAGAGCTCTTCAGACTTCTTCTTGATGAAGCCCAGGGTGTCTCAGATATTTTCAGGTTTTTAGAATTTGTCATGCCCAGACAGGACTGGAAACATTTCACTTTACTATCATCATGCCATAAGCAGTAACCAGCAGCTGCTAAGGCACTGGCTGTCATCAGTACCTCTGAACATCATTAATCCTGGGATGTGTTAAGCGACTGAGGATTATGAGGTTATTGTCATTGTTAACTTTACTCAGTGGAAGTATTTTTCTCAGATATGATTTTTCCTGAAGTCAAGGTTAAATCTTACTTAAACTAAATAATAATTTGGTTTGAGACTACAGCTTCCATAATGAATGGACCCAAAGTGATAGGTACATTTATATTGTGAATCTCTGTCCTGTGCCATTTGAAGATTGTATTAGATGAGAATCAAAGGAAGCACTCAAAGAGTTCAGTTGAAAATCATTGAATGAAGAGACTAGTTACAGAATTTTGGTAAGGGTTAAGGAAATATAGGATGTGGAAACACCAGGAATGTGTAACTGTAGGAAAGCCTGAAAGGACAAGTACAATAAATGAAATTAACTGAAACTTGGGACAGCTTGAGGCCACAGAAGAGAGGCTATCAGGCAGGATTTGTGGTAAACGATGAATGCAGTCACTGAGAACTAAGAAGAGGAGGGATTAATAGCTGGCTTATTTTTTCCCCCACTCTTATATTTTATTCCAGTACATCCCACTGACCACAAAGAAAAGGAGCTCAGGATTTTTGCAACTGTGATCAGTTTTCAAGATTCAGAGCTGAGTGTCCTAAGAATGGTGAGTGGGTGGGGAAGGGGGCATTAGAGTAGGGTTTCCAGATTTAGTAAATAAAAATACAAGGCATGAAGTTAAGTTTGAATTTCAGATAAACAATGAATATTTTTTAGTATAAGTATGTATCAATATTGCATGGAACATATTTATACTAAGCAGTTTTTATTATTTATCTGATATTCAAATTTTACTCAGTATCCTGTATTTTTTCTGCCAACCCAATTAGAGGTTTTCAGTATTTAGGCTTGTGGCTTTATTATTTTAAACACCTCTGTGTGTATCTTAAAAGAGTGAAATTACCTTTTTCTATGTATTAGAAGAGATTATCTATGACCCAGATCTTCATTCGTATTTCCAGATAAGCTCACTGGATCCAATGAGGTGAATGGCAGCCTCTCAGAAGTAATTTGCTAGATTTTAATGGGTATAGGTAAGCTGCCATAAGCATGGCATTTCAACCAAATAGAGAATAGGTGGCAGTCTTGATCAATTTATCAAAGAGAATAGTATTTTCTCTTTGAGAATAAATCAATGACAGCAAAGGAAAAAAACTATGCAGATAGCTGAATATAAAAGATGACATTTTGATTAATTTTGGTATAATTCAAGATTGACATCTAGTACTATAGTGAAACTTCTTTCGTGTTTTAATGAGCTTTTTTTTTCTTTTCTGAGTTATTTAAAAAATTGGAATCAAACTTATTTTTGAAGTCTCAAGCAGTCATGCTTAAAAGTGAAGGGATGTGGTGAGTCATTGATAGAAGGACTGTGTGCTTGGCCTTGTAACTTCACCCTGGCTTCACAAAAGGATGCAGTGGCAGAGGAGAAAAAAACCTGGCCAATCATGTTTAATTCATTCAATAAATACAAATGCCTGCCAGGGCCAGGCATTGAACTGGGTGCCTGGGATGATTAGGAGAATCAGACTCAATTACTTTCTTCAAGATGCTTAAGATATTCTGTGGATGTCAGGTGTGGTGGCTCATACCTATAATCCCAGCACTTTGGGAAGCTGAGGTGAGAGGATTGCCTGAGCCCATGGGTTCGAGACCAGCCAGGGCAATTTGGCAAGACCTCATCTCTACAATACATAAAAAAAGTTAGCCGAGTGTGGTAGCACGTGCCTGTAGTTCCAGCTACTTGGAAGGTTGAGGAGAGAGGATCACCTGAGCCCAGCAGGTCGACGCTGGGTGATGTGAGTGTGCCACTGCCCTCCAGCCTGGGTGATGGAGTGAGACTCCAACTCAAAAAAAAAAAGATATTATGTGGTATGTGGCATTGATTAAACTAGCAGCTGCTTTATATGTATGATTTAATTTAATCTTCACAACTATCCTATTGGTAGCTGTTATGATTGCCTCACTTTTCAGATGAGAAAACTGAGGCTAAGTGACTTATCCATGTTCACGCAGCTAGTTAGTGGCATCTGAACAAACATATAAGTAATAATAGGATGTGTTAATATAAGTGTTTTCTTAGTAATACCATGTGCTTCAGAACACATCAGAGCAGGATCCCTTTCACTGAGTATGAAAAGATCCCTTTCACATTAGGGGAGTGTTTCATGGAGGAGGAAGTATTTAAGTTGGGTCTCCCTGGGCAAAGCATGGAGTTAGCATAACCATGGAGGCAATAAGATCCAAATAATGGAGATTAGGAAGTGGATCAGTTTGATTCTAGCATGTCAATCATACAAGTTGGGGAAAGGAAGAACACAAAAGAAAGTTGGCATGGTAGGTTGGGACCTAATGAAATAGACTGAACGCCATAGGTTGGAGTCTTTTTTGTTTTAAATAAGTACTTTTTCAAGAAGGCCTTTGTAACTCTGAGCAGGGTAGTAACATGGCTGAATGGATGCTTTAGGAATCACATAAGACGAATAAGAAAGAGGAAACAACATAGGTAGGTATGCGAACATGTTAAGAGGCCATTGTAATAGATCACACAAGAGAACTGGAAATAGGTCATTAGGGAAGAAAATGTCTTGTATTCTTGAAAAAAATCACAAAAGAAGTGAGTCTGCATAACATGAACTGAAATGAGTGCAGTTTGGATTAGTGGACGTTATGAAGCGGAGAGCAGCTGGGTAGACAGAGGTTGCACTATATCAGAATACCATCATCAGTGATCTGCACGATTTGAGTCCAAAATACTGTTTTAAATCGAATTCTATTTTCTGCAACAGCATTTCCCAATATAGGTTCACCTCATGTACTGATCCAAAACCAAATAGTTCTTACTATATAATTTAGCAATTCTACTTCTGGTTATATATCTAAAGAAAATAAATTATTGTGTCAAAGAGATATCTGCACTCTTGTGTTCATTGCAGCATTATTCACAATAGCCACGTTATAGAAGTAACCTACGTGTCCAAAAATAGATGAATGAATTGAGAAAATGTGATATATATACACAATGGAATACTATTTAGTCTTAAAGAAGAAAATAAATCTGTCATATGTGACAACCTGAATAAATCTGGAGGGCATTATGCTAAGTGAAATAAGCCAGTCACAGAAAGGCAAATACTATATGATTTCACTTATATGTGGAATCTAAAAAAGTTCAACTCATTGAAGTAAAGAGTAGAATGGTGGTTGCCAGTGATTGGAATGGAGGGAGGGAGATGGGAAGATGTTGAAACAAAAAGTTTCAGTTAGATGGAATAAGTTCTGGATGTCTATTGTATAGCATAGTGACTACAGATAATAAGATATTGCATACTTGAAAATTGCTAGGTGAATAGATTTCAAATGTCTTACCACAACAATGCTAAGTATGAGGTGATGGATATGTTAATTAGCTTGATTTAATCATTTCACAATGTATACATATATAAAAAATCACATTCTACAATGTAAATATATGCATTCTTGTTTATTTATCTATTAAAAACCCAACCAAATGAAAACAAAGTGTTCTAAAATCAAATGGGTGTGTATTTTAGCCCCTTCTTGAGGGATCAAATATACATCCGCCCAGGGAAGGCTCTGAGAATTCCTTCAGTAAAGATACTAGTTTATGAAGGATGACCCCCAAAAAACTGGAATTATTTTTTGGAGGATGGGTCCTCTGTGATACAATTGGAATTTGTTTCTCCAGATCAAACAGTCAACCAACATTTTTATCTGGAAGTTTTGAGAAGGTTGTGTCACAATTTGTGAAAGAAACATCCCAAGTTGTGTCAAACAGGTGACTGCTTCTTTCACCATGACAATACATCTGCCCACACCACGCTGAGTGATCAGCAGCTTTTGACCAAAAAGCTCCACCTTCCCTATTCACCCCATTTCGCACTGAGCGACTTTTTTTGTTTGTTTCTTGGAATGAAAAAAGGGAAACATTTTGCCGATGTGGAAGAGGTGAAACAAAAAATAGCAGAAGCACTAAACAGCATCACTATTGATGAGTTCAAAAACTGTTTTGAGCAATGGAAAAAGCTTCTTGATAGATATATTGCATCAAATGGAGAGTATTTCAAGGTAACTGAAGTTTAAACATGTAAGAGTAAATACACGTTGTTAAAAATAAATTCAATTTGTTGGGGGATCACCCCTCGTAGCTCTTCTTAGTCAATCATTTCTTAAATATATTTAATCTTAGAGACCTTGTCAAAATGTTGAAACCTAGTAACACTTGGCAGAAATTGAGTTTTGTGAAATTCATACTAGTGTTATCTTCTTCATCTGCAATGCATTTCCTATGATGGACTGTAGAGAGCAGTCCCTTCTTTCAAACACAGTGAAAATAAAATGGAATCTTAGTGTTTCGTGGACACCTGCCAGCAGTGACCTCTGTTGCAGCAAGTATTGATTCTAATGTTGACAGCTGGTGTCAAATAAAATAAAAAAATAAACAAGAATGACAGTGATGTCATAAGGGTAGCTGTCGGTCACCACACTGGGAGCCCAGCTCCCAGAAGTTGTCAATTTATTGTTAGAGTTGATCGCATCAGTTTTGTATTCATCTGAACAAAATTTAATTACTTTTATTTCTTCTTCTGACCCTAGAAGTTTCAGTGATGGTGAAAAAGTTGTGCTTTAGAAATTTTTAAGTGTTTTTGCCTAGTAATAATATTCAAAAAACCCATTAATTTAATTATTACTTTGCTCAAAATCTTTCTCAGACCCCTGTCACCTACAAAACAAAGATCCAAGTTATTTGTATGATCATCATGTTTCTCCATCCTCTATAGCACACATGCGTATGTATACATGAGAACATACACACACACATATCACTATCATTTGACAATAAGGAGGTCTGCTCTTTATTGCTTTCTTGTGGTTACTCTTTTTTAACTGAAGGGCTCTTTCCCTCAATAGTAAAAAATCTCAATTAGTTGCAAAGGTACATATCAAGTGCTTCTTTCTACTTGTAGCTTTCCCAGATAAGTGCAGTTAGAATCATTTCAAATTCTACTCCTTTTTAGTTTTTGGTTTTTTGTAAAATTTTAGCCTTTATGACAATTTACTCTGGATGCAAACTAGCTATATGAATCAGTCTGCTCCACTGGATGTCAATGCCTTGAAAGTAGAGAATGTTTTACTAACCTTGGCAGCCCTCTAATCAATCAATCCATCAACAAATATTTGAGTGCCTACTCTGAGCCTGGCACAAAGTCCTACACACAGTAGGGGTTCTATTGATGTTTGAAGACTCAAAACACAACCCCTAGAAGTGGAAGTGGGTTCTCTGAATCAAAACCTCAAGAGGTGATTCATGTCATCACCATTAGCATGACTGATGGGACCACAGGCTAAGTTCTGTTGGGGCCACCCTAGGTGTGACTTTGGCGTAAGAAACCCTGGATTGTCAAGGAGGCGCCCAAGAAAAGCCAGCAATTCTTCTGGCATCGCTGGTCAACACTAAGTAAACCAAAGGAGGGGAGGACATTTGTAATTACTTTTAGAGCATTCTGGCTTACGTCAACCTGGGTAATTCCCCAATAGGAAAGTCCCTGTCTTGTTTCTGTAGTTACAGTGTATTATAACACTGCCACTATCTCAGGAAAAGGTTAAGGAAGATCAAGACTCTTAGATTTTGTCCTTATTTTTTCTTCATCTGTTGAATTTCTGACACAATTTAATAATAATAGCCACACTGGTGGATCAGATACTGTATACACAATATCTCAATTAACTCTTATAGCAACCCTAAGGCATATTATTATAATACTCATTATATAAATCAAGTTTGCCACTCAAAGAACAAAAGTGCTCTGATATCTTCAGCTAGGACAAGCTGACATGTTAGTGAGTCATTTTATGTCTAAATTTTGCAGATCTTTTCCTCTCAGCTGGTTGTTTTTAATAACAGCTAGCATATGTGAGTGCATACTACATTCCAGGCATTCGAATACATGTTATTTTATTGAATTTTACCAATCATATTTTGAGGTTCTCTGCATTTTAAACATGAGGGAAATTAGGCATAGAGAAGGTAAACAACTTGTCCAAGGTCATACAAGAAGTGAAGGATGGCCAGGGTGTAAATTCAAGTCTGTTAGACTCTGGACCTGCCATTTATCCACCATACTATAAGATCTCCTCTTGTAATACAGTGGGCTGTCCAGGAGCTGCTGCCTAAAAGGTTCATACACTCTTAGTGGACTCTCAGGGTATATACTCTAAGCAGAATTGTTCCACATTGGTGACTCAGTCTCAAACTTTACTTATACTTCTCTAAGTCCTCCCTGTTCTCTCTTTGGACCAATTGTCATCTCATCTGCAGGGTCACTCTGAGCTTCCTTGCCATTATAACCTGTGTCTTCCATAGTGTAATTCAGAAGCAGAACCATTTCTTTTGGCATCATTAGTGTCTAGAAAAACAAATCCCTTTCTCAGGTTTCTCATTAATTTCCATGAACAGAATGACTATGCTGTCCATAGCACTGGACATATCTGAGAGCTCTATGCTCAGCTTTCTTTGGCTGTTCCTAATGGAAACAGTCCTTTAAGACAGGACAGTTTTGCTGCCTTAGATAGTTTCTAAGCCTCAATCTCTATCTTCGCTCATATCCCTATGTTTACTTTATCTCTTAACCTTGTTTTTTAATCTGGTAAATATTAGCAGGTTCTAGCCAGGAATACATGTTTGAGCCCCAGCTCAATCTCTGACTTGGCATTTCACCTTGGGAAAGTTACTTCCCCTTTTGGGCTTCAGTGTTTTTATATATAAAAGGGGAAGGGCAGAGTGGGAAGATGCCCAAGGCTGTAGTTCTGACATTATACACCTCAAACTTTAATGTAAAAGGACAGTACTGTATGATGACAGTCTGGGAATGTTTTCCATCTGTTTGGCTGCCTGGGAAAATGATTTTACTATAGAGATTTAAACTCTTCCACAGACCCTCCACTTACCTCTACCCAAGTTTACAAACATATGCCACAAAGGGAGGAAATAATTCCCCAATTTAAAGTATTTATGACCCAATTATTTAGAATTGTTCAAAGTTTAAGCAGTGTACTCATTGAGACTTCATTCCTACCACCAACAGAATGAATACAGAAACAACTTTTGCAAATTCAAAATTAGTGCACAAGTATGAGTGGGTACAACACTTGAAGAGAAGATTTTCCTAAACATTTCAGGGCACAGGGTCTCCCCTGTGTATACAATAGAACTTCAGAATTCTGATGGTAGGATGTAGACTGGACAACAAGATCCAAGGCCAGATAAGAGCTTCATTACATGAGTGCTGCTGCAGCTGCTTCTTATCCCTTTCTGTCACTCCAAATAAAATATGTAGCCTTGGGTTGACCTGGTGAGAGAATTACGAAAGGATAATGTTTTTTTTCATCCACGTTTAGCATACCCACCAAAGGGCAAGTTAGCAACTTCAAACAACACCTTGGCAATGGCAAATGTAAAGTTAATGCAGGCTCTGACAACTCCAGAGCATATTCTGACTAAAACAAAGGGTTCTGGCTCAGAAGGGGGTCTTCCAAGCCAAATGAAAGAGCAGTTTCCAAATGGATAGCAAACCCAGAGGGAGATGGAAAGATGAAGGGTGTGGAATGAGATTGTTTACTTGGGATTTGATTGTTCACACTAAGCCCAGCAACCCCTGTGGTCTTGAGCTTGCTTTGAAAGCAGAACACCGCTAAAAGGATTAGGATTCTATGGGAATTTTCACACTTGAACATTTGCCTAGCTCTTCAGAGAAGAGCTGAAATCAGTAGGAGGGTCTCCAGCACCTCTTTGATTGCAATCATGGCTAAACTCAGGAGCTGCAGTTGTGCAGCACAAAATACTGCCTGAGACAAATCTTTTGAAAACAAAGGTCATTTAAAACACCTCTTTTTGTCCAGGAGTGAGTCATTTTTGAACATTTCCAAGCTCAAGGACTTAAACTTGACTTAGCTTGGCCTAAGGAACCAGAAGCTATTCAGGTTTATGATAGTGTATCAAGGTCATAGTTTACACCAAAATCAAAGTAATGGTGGGAAGTATTTAAATTTAATTGTTTAGTGAATTCTACATGAGCAGTGTTTGCCAAAAGTTCTTATATAAAAAGAACCTGATCATTACTCTGAGAAGAGACAATGGAAACAAATAATAATAGCAAAAAACCTGCTTTTACATCTCTGTGTTTTTATCTCCTGAGACTGAAAAAACACAGAATGGTGATAAAGTTGGAAGATCCCCAAAAGGTTGTCTCATTAAAATTCATTTTATGGAGAGGGCAACAGAAGCTACAGAGGACAAAGAACTTTCCTATATCCTACAATTTGTGAGTGGCAGGATTGAGGGAAGAACCCAGGTCTTCTGATTTCTTTCTTGGGTTCTCTTTGACTTGTCTGTACTTATACATATGTGAAAACCAGGCCCTTGGCTAGTTAGTGTCCACTGCTTCCTTCTAGCATCCACCAATGATATTGGTGGAAGTAGTTATGGCACTGGATCATCTTAACAACTGCCTACTTTGTCAGTATCGTTCCTATGTAGACTTCCATCTTCTACTCTTCAGCAGCACTGAAATTCTCTTTCTTTGCTACCTGTGAAAATTCAGTTGTCTCTTAAGTCACCTTGTGGTCTAAATACCACTGTTATCATTGTCCTTGTCCTGGTTCCCTCTCTTCTATGCATGTGAATTAGAGGTTAGATGTAAGTCCATGGGAGGTGTCCCAGCAGTCTCTAGGTCATCAAATTGTCTTCCTTTTATATCATAGTAAATTTTGTCAAACAAAGGTTTCCCTCATTCATTCTTTGATTTTAATACTAGGCTCTAAATTCACCAAAAAATAAAGGACTCATAGCACTTCTCAGGAGCATTTAAATGTTTAGCCTCTTGAAAATACAAGCAGGAATCTTATTCCTTTGTTTTGAAAGCTAAAACAAAACAAAATAGAATGATCTATTATTATGTTTAAGAGTAAGTTCTAAAAATAAACTGCATCAAATATATATCAGTAGAAAACAAACAACCCTTAATCAAAGGAATTTTGGGGTCCCTGTGGATATTATTTAATTAAAAACAGATCCTTTAGAAGAAGAAAACAAAATATGTAGAAACCACAATGACCACTGTTTCAATTTCCATCAGCGCTTGAAGATAGTGGCTATATTGTATTGTGTCCTGACTTATTTAATAAATCACATACTTTTAAACTGAGCAGTAATAAAAATAACTAGTATTACTGTATTAAGTACCTACTATGTTTCAGGTGGTATATACTAGGTGTTTTGCAAATTTCATCTTATATTCTTTTCTCATAATCATTTTTGAGACCTTTCTCATAAAAGAGTGCCAAAGTTCTTACTGAAAGGTAGAATGGCTTTCTTAGTATCACATTTTAAGAACAGAGCTGGGACTTAAATGCTTATACTTGGGACAATAACTCTTTCGAAAAGAAGTATGAAGTCAGAAAGAGGAATTGTAAATGATTCACAGCGTTGTGCTTCCAGCTATAATAATAGCCCTAAGGAAGAAAAAAGGTTTATTTTTAAGTGATGACCCAGTCAGTGTTCTATTTTTTCAGCACTTACAAAAACTGATATTAAACGTTTAGAATTTGTGATAAAGAGCTACAGTTGGGAATAAAGTTCTACTGTAGTTCATTTAAGGTCTGAACTTAAGAAAGCAATGCCCATAGCTTACTGGTTATTGCCTTTTAAATCACGTTCATTTTGGTGAAGTAGTTGAGAGCTCACCTTATGCAAGTACACAAAAACAACACATTTGAATGATACTCAACTGTTTCGATGAACATGTGTATAGTTTTTTGTTGTTTCCTTAACTTTGAGCAACAATAACAGATAATGTATAATCTTTCAGGAACTCAGTTACATGCAGAGTAACAGCAAAAATGTGTCATCAATATTTAATGAAAGTTTATTGATTTTTAAGCTGGAGAATTCTGTCATAAGCACTCTCAAACCACATATGGCTCATATAGAGTGTTTATGCTCCCAAGTGTTTCCAGAGAAAAGTTCAGACTGCTCCAATAAACACCTCTTTGGGGATGGTTTTGCTACAGCAAAAGAATGTGTGGAAAGTCAAACTTTAATACTGGCATGGTTGTCATCAAGGAAAGATAGAACCAGTTATCTCCAGGATAGTCCTGATCATGGCTCCTGAGGACATTGCAATAACTAGAAGAATAAAAATGTTCAGGTTGGGAAGCACCAAGACTAATACTCCCTACTTTCTGCCCCATCACACTGGGAAGCTTACGTTTTAGACCGAATAAAGTCTAGTGTAGACATAGCTAAAGTCTCAGATCATGTCTAGGTGAGAGATGGTCTTTAAGCACTCTCCAAGAATGGAGATGACTGAGTTTTACTTCCAGCCTATGTCATCTTAGTGTTTTCGAAGTGCCATAGTCATGCCACTGGGGTGGGGAAGAAATGGAATGGACCTTGGAGGCATGGTCAGAACTGGAAAACTAGTGGGTCTACCAGGAACAGTACAGGCTCTGAAAAGGCAGCCCAGAAGTTAGACTCTGAACCATTTGTGGGCAACTTCTATTGTCTTCAGTCATTTGAAGTTTATTTTATTTATTTATTTATTTAATTTATTTTTAAATTCTGGGATTGTCCCCTCCTTTCTGTCTCCTTTTTGTATGGCTCTTCCAATCCTTTCTTAACCAAATTTTCTGGATTTTTCTTGATTGCCAATTTCAATTGTTCAATCTCATTGTCATTTCATGTCAGCCCACTCAAGGCACACACAAAAACATTTTTCGGCAGATAGATAACGTCTGCTTATATCTGGGTTCCTTCTTTAGAAGGATTGTGCAATATCTGAAGGTATTCCAAAACGGGAAGGACTGCTTCAGTGCACAGTGAGCTGCTCATCAACAGAAGCATTCAAGCAAAGGCAAAAGACAATTTCTATATTTGATATAGAAATGAACTTAGAAAATCTTCAAGTCCATTCCAATTTGTTTCTTTCAAAATTCTGTCCTTTTGATGACCTTCATAAGGAAGTGATTGCTTGACAGAGCACTGAGAAAACAGGAGTTGGTGGAAAAGTAAGAACATGTGGCAGAGATATTGTAATATGAAGCCTTGGTGTAGCAGCAGACTCTGTTTGAGCACCTACCATTAGGGGAAGGAGTCATTGGAACTGTCTTCATCTCTGTTAAGGACTGTACTTGTCTAACAAACTTTACTTGTGAAATAAAATAGCAATCCACATTTGTTGAGTACTTTGTATATATCAGGAAATTTCTTAGGCAATTCGCATATTGTTTTATTTGATACTCACAAAAATGCTAAGAAATAGTTAAGCCCATGTTGCTCATGAGAAAATTAAAACTCAAAAATATGGAGTTGACATGCTCAACATTTCCTTGTAAATAGCAAAGCTGGAAATGCAATGCAGGCCCATCTGACCATATCTGCTCAGCATTGTACTTCCTCTTTCGCTCTCCCTGCCAGATCCTCTTAGAAATTTCTTTCTGAACAAAGTCAAGAAAGAAAGAAGAGATCAGGGACAGGCATGGTGACTCATGCCTATAATCCCAGCACTTTGAGAGGCTGAGTGAGGTGGGAGGATTACTTGAGACCAGGAGGTTGAGACTAACCTGGGAAACATAGTGAGACCTTGTCGAAGAAGAAGGAGAAAGAGAAGAAGAAAGCAGGAAACTTTTCATCACTTTCTTGGCAAATCCTCTGATTTCTTAAAGTTACAATCTGAACTTAGAACAAGTGACAGGTTTCTCAGCGTGTCTATAGTGTCTCCTTTGGTTATGAATGAAAAGAACAGGACGGAACAGAGTCTTCAAAATGGTTCCTGTAATAAGCACTTAACACAGCCCCACTCATGGCTACCAGGCCTTAGATTATTTCTCCTTTCTTCAGTGCTTTTGCAAGAGATATCCTTTGAGGAGATGCCAGAAGAAAGTAGCATGTGGTATACCCACAGCTAGCTTTGCTTAGTACCTGGTTTTGAATTAGACTGAAACTGCTAGCAGTGCTTTACTCAGGATAATGTGTCAGAAAATGTGCTATGTATTGGGGTCAGAATGGCAAACCACACAAGCATGGTTGCTGCCCTTTTAGAAATAGAATTCTAGTGAAAAAGACAGATGTTAACTAAGTGATTATGTTAAATAATTACACAATCTCCACGAAGCAAAAACACAACAACAAAACAAACAAACAAACGAAAACTGGAGAGAGTCATTGCATGCAGGAGAATCTGACCCAGGCTGAGCATCTTTGAGGAAGTGATGACACAGCTGGGACCCTATGAAGGTATCAACCAAGTTAGGGCATGGGGATAAGAGGTCTTTAGGCTGAGAGAACAGTATGTATAAATGACCAGGAAGGGATTTTAAAAAATATGTATCGTTTATTTTTTAAACATACAAATCATAATTCAAACTACACTGTATGAAATAGACAAACCTTGGCTGTTCCGGTTGAAACTGAAGTGGGGTCTCGTGCACATTCATTTGGTTAATCCTGCCTACTAACTCCCTAGCTCTCAGAGATAACCCCCTGGTTAAAAAGCAGTGGTTTAGAGAAAAGTGTCTTGGAGTCAGACACATTGGGTTCAAATACTGGCCCATTAGGTATGTGATTTTGAGCAACTTATTGTTGTCTCTCTGAATCTCAGTTTTCTTATGTGCAAAAGAGGAATACTAATATCTGCCTGGCATAGAGTAGGCCCTTGATTGATGTTTTTTTTCCTTTTCTTTCCTCTTCCCTTTTCAGGCATATCTTCTGTTTTCTGACCTCATTCCCCCACTGTATCGATTAGAGTTCTTAGTCACAAGCAACAGAAACAAAATCATTGGCTATGTAAATCAGAAAGAAATTTTGTAAAAAATGTCATTGGGTAATCTTCAGAATCAGAGAGGACTGGAGAACCAGGTTTGGGTTATAGAGTCAAGAACAATGACTGAAATATTACTGCAGAAATGATCAAGTGAGAAGAATTTTGTTGCCACTGCCACTGACCATATTGAAGATTGACACTGTTGCCCCTGAACTTGAGTTTCCTTTATCCCTCACCATCTCCAGAAAGTTTTCCTCTCTGTGCCATAACTCTGAGACAGAACTGCTTGATGTATAGTGCCTTAAATATCTGCCCATGCTCTAGTTGTGAGAGAAGCCAGTAACCTTGTACAATGGGAGATGGCTATGTTTCCTATCATGAATCATAAGGTTGGAAACATAAGGTTTCAAGATTTTGGCAGTATAATGTATACTATAATGTAATGTTCAGAATCATTAACAATAACTCCTCATTTACCCCTCTCCTAAGTACCTAGCAGTCAACATTCTATAACTTTATGAATTTGAATGTTCTGTGTACTTCATCTAAGTAGAATCATACAATGTTTGTCTTCTTATTTGTGGCTTATTTCACCAACATACTGTCTTCAAGGTTTATCCATGTTGAGCATATACCAATACTTTATTCCTATTAAAGACTGAATAATGTTTTATTATATGTATATGCAGTGCCATATTTTGTTCATTCATTCATCTATCAATAAAAAATTTGGATTGTTTTCACCTTTTGGCTATTGTGAATAATGCTGCTATGAAACATTGGTGTACAAATATCTGTTTCAGGTCTTGCTTTCAATTATGGTGTAAATTTTTTGAGTTATTTTCTAAGTAGTTGTTCTTGGGAGTATAATTAACATGCTAATTTGTAACTATTCTGTTTGGCTTATTACCCACTTAATTTTAGTACTGTGCAAAAGTTTTGCTCTATGTAGCTCTATTATCTCCTGTTCCTTTGTGCTGGTATTGTTATATAGATGACATCATTATACATTGTGTGTCAGAGGAAAAAAAGATATTTCCCAACACAGTTGTCATTCCAATCATATAGAAGAGTTACAAACAAAATATATATGTATATTGTCTTTTATATTGACTATATAGCTACCTTAACTGGTACTCTTTATTTCTTTATGTTGATTTTGTCACTGTGTAGTGCAATTTTATTTCAACCTAAAGACTTTCTTTAGTACTTTTAGTAGAGTAGATTTGCTAGCAGTAAATTCTATGTTTGTGTTTATCTGAAAATGTATTAAATTATTCTTCATTTTGAAGGATAACTTGCTGTACGTAGACTTTTTTCTTAACATTTTTCTCTTTCAGCACATTAAATTTCATCCCACTGTCTTCTAGTCTCCATAGTTTAGGTTGAACATTTTTCATCTTATTGAAAATCCCTTGTATGTGTTGAATCACTTTTCTCTTGCTGCTTTTGAGGATTTTACTTTGTCTTTGGGTATTGACAGTTTGATTGTGGTGTGTCTAGGTGTGGATCTCTTTGAGTTGATCTCAGTTGGCGTTTGCTGAGTTTTCTGAATGTACAGATTATTATTTTTATCATATATGGAAAGTTTTTGATTATTATCTTTTTATATAGTCTTTTTTTTTTGAGTTGGAGTCTCATTCTGTCGCCCAGACTGGAGTGCAGCGGCCGCTCCCGGCCACCGCAGCCTCGACCTGCTGGGCTCCGGCGATCCTTCTGCCTCAGCCT
>NW_007249080.1:0-952 GCF_000164805.1 Carlito syrichta
CAGCTATAAGTTCTGCCTGTTGGTTAGTGGTGCCTGGTGGGAGAGGCTTTGCTTCAATGACATGTGTAATAGAGGTGATGGTGTATCCAGCAACCCGGGACCCATTGTGTAGGAAGGAGCTGCCATCAGTGAACCAGGTATAGGAGGGGGAGGGCAAAGGGGCTTCCTGGATGTGAACCAGGCAAGGGAGGAGAGCCTCAACAGTCTCTATGCAGTCATGGGTTAGTGGGGCTGTGGAAGAAGGGAGCAACGTGGCTGGGTTTAGGGGTGCACAAGTTTGAAAGTATATGGAGGAATCCTGTAAAAAGAAGACAAGGAGCAATAGGACTTGACCGGGAGACAGTGTTTGAAGGCCTTTGTAGCTTAGGAGGTGCTGTAGATGGTGGGGGAGGTTACGGTAATAGGGGCCCCGAAGGTGAGTTTTTTGGATTCGCACACCAACATGTCCACATCTAGGACATGATTTTTGGGGTACTGTCCACATCTAGGACATGATTTTTGGGATACTCCGGAGTTGGGGCACCCTCGTGCCCAATGCCCTGGCTGCCCACATTTGAAGCAGGGTCCTGGTTGTTGTTGTTGGTTTTGGGCATTGCCACCACCCTGGGTGATACCGGAGGTGATCCTGTTGCCATGGAGGGCCTGGGCCAGCATTTGATATTTGTGTTTTTTTGCCTTCTTGTCCCGGTTATGGAACACTTTAAAGGCTGCTGTGAGAACATCATGTTGGGGAGTAAGGGGGCCTCGGTCGAGTTTTTTTAGTTTTGCCCTAAAAAACATTTGGTTTTCGTACCGCTAAAATGGGGGTATTGAACGGGAAGTTAGTGGGGCGCAGATATCCCTTTTGTAGCAAAGAGTTAATGACAGGTTGGAGTCCTAGAAGACTGGTGGAAGGAAGAGAGTATTGTGGCTGATTAGGATATGCGGAAGGATTTGTAAGTTGAATGTGGAC
>NW_007249080.1:1716-2467 GCF_000164805.1 Carlito syrichta
TCCCGGTTATGGAACACTTTAAAGGCTGCTGTGAGAATGTCATGTTGGGGAGTGAGGGGGGCCTCGGTCGAGTTTTTTTAGTTTTGCCCTAATGTCTGGATTGCTTTGGGAGAAAAAATATGTCATTAGGAGTTGTCGGCCATCAGGGGTTTTGGGATCTATGTTAGTAAATTTTTCGAGTGCCCTGGTGAGCCGACTGAGGAAGTTGGAGGGGTTTTCCTCTTTTTCCTGAATAACTTCCTGGAGTTTTTCAAAGTTAACTGTCTTTTGTGCAGCCCTGTGCAACCCAGAAAGGAGGCAAGTAGAAAAACAGTCCCTAGCTTCAATGCCAGCAGGGGAGTTGTAATCCCAGCCTGGGTCTTGGTCTGGGACCGCCGTCGCCCCAAGAGGGTGAGTGGGGGTGGTTTGATGAATTTCATCTGCATATGTTCTAGCCTGTTCCCAAACCCTTCCACGTTCTTCTGGAAGTAGGGTGTTGTAAAGGATAAGATAGATATCATGAAAAGTGAGGCTATAGGACTGGATCAGGTATTGAAGCTCTTTAATGTAGGTGGCAGGGTTAGTTGTGTATGATCCGAGACATTTTTCTATTTGTGAGAGGTTTGACATAGAAAAAGGGACATGGCCGGGCTCGGTGGCTCAGCCTGTAATCCCACACCGTTGGGAGGCTGAGGTGAGTGGATTGCCTGAGCCTGTGGGTTCAAGACCCGCCTGGGAAGTGAGACCTCATCTCTACAATAAACACAAAAAT
>NW_007249080.1:2887-31817 GCF_000164805.1 Carlito syrichta
AGAAGTTGTAGAAGAGGCAACAGATGCTAGCATGAGTGGAGGGTAGAGATTAGAGGGATTGCAGTTGAGGCAGAGGCAGGGATGTTCACGGAGGAGGGAAAAGGACTGAACATAGGGCATCTCTACCCACTGTTTTGAATGCTTACAGAAATTATATAAGTCCTGAATAATATCAGGATTGAGGGACCCCTGGGGGGGGCACTGATTTTGGTTGTCTAAGGGGTATGTTGGCCAGTCTTGTGTGCAGAAACAAATTAGGCATTTGGGTTTTATATCAGGGGAAAGAGAAAGTGTAGTGAGATTGCTTAAGAGGTATTTAAGAGGGGAATCGGCTGCTAGGGATGACGAGCCTCCCATGGTGAGACAGGTAGACTAAACATGGCGTCCCCCAAAGAGTCGGCTGTCCGAGAAGTGTGGCTGTGGCAAAGCCTGTCATCACAGGGGTTTGGCACAACCAGGGTCCTCCTGGAGAATCAAGGGGGTCAAGGCACCTAGCACAAGGATTTTTGAACCAGACAGAAAGCACTTGACCGGGCGACGGATTGGAGTGTGTTCGAGATTCCTGCTGGTAGAATAGGGCTTACTGTGGGTCAACAAACATGGAGCCTCCGAGGCTCCCTGTTACCCGACAGATGTATGAGTCCTTCAGAATCTGCTGTGGGCCAGCAGACATGGGACCCCCGGGGTCCGCTGCAGCCTGACAGCCGTGGGATTCCTTAGGGAGGGGGGAGAGAGAGAGAAAGTTTTATGGAAGCCGCTGTGGGTTAGCAGACGTGGGACCCCTGGGGCCCGCTGCAGCCCAGCGGCCACGGGAGTTTTAAGGTTTAAGAGATGAAAGAGAGGAGGAAGCCTTTAGGGTCCGCTGTGGCTGTTAAGGCCGAGGCGGGGTGCGTTCCCCCTCACCCTGGGGCTGGAGGGGCTGCCGGACGATCAACGGTCAGTTCCCCCTGGGGATCCCAGGCAAGTTTCAGGCTTCCGTGTCTGGGGAACTCACCTATCCAATGGTCGCTGGTGGATGCAGGTCACGCGTTCAAAATGGTGGGGAAGGTCCAGGAGGGCTGGAGTGGCCACCAGCGCTGGGTCAGGGATCCTGCCTACAGGGATAGACTCGCGCAAAGGTGAGGGAACACCCGATCTGAGTCACAGCACCAATGAAAGAATTTCGGCGCCAGTAATGACTCCACCCCCGGCCAGGACCAAGAGAATTATTAAAGGGGCTGTTACAGAGAGAATCTGTAACGGAGGAAAAAAAGAGAGAGAGAGTTGCAGGGAGTGGGCTGTATTTATTAGCCTGACAGGGGCCAGAAGAGGCCGTGCTATGTTTCTATTGGAGGAGCTGTATGGGAGTAGGGTGGGGCCGACGCCGTGTTATAGTCCTCTTGGACGCATAACAAAGCTGGCTAAGAATTGGAGGCTTGCAGGTTTGAACTTCGCGTGCACGGGGAATTGGGCACACAGAAGCTGGGACCTAGGGCCTTTGTTGTCTGGTGTGTTCTCACCATGCTAAGTGCCATTTTGGGAGCCACTCCTCTTGTTCCTTCCTGCACCCTTCAGAAGGATCACCTGAGTCCAGCAGATCGAGGCTGTAGTGGTTGTGATCATGCCACTGCACTCCAGCCTGGGCAACAAAGTGAGACTCCAACTGAAAAAAAATTTTTTTGTATACATTTGTGAGTGAAATATTGTCTTCACCAATATTCTAGACTGTATATTCAAAATCCTATTTCTGTCTATACACAGGGAAGTAGTTACACTGGAAAAGAAAGTAGACATTTATGAATAAGTATAGCATTTTATATAATGAATTATAATGTTAGCAGAATGGCATTTCTAGTATTTGATGCAACATATTTTTCAATTCTCAATCTTGACTTTTGTGTTTTATTTATAACTATTGTTACCTAGTCCAATAAAGAACTTTGATGAATGGGCTGCCTTGAGGGACATGTGAACTTTATGAACATCTATTTAAAGTTGATTTAACATTTCAAACATGCATTCCTAGTCAATTGAAACAGGCCTTTCATTAGGGCAGAGGCCACAGAGGTGCTTAGCATAGACCTCAAGTTCAAAAGAGACTTCACACCTAGGCTTTCAGTGTTATTTCTATATGGGATTAAAGAAGTGTACCTGCAGGATCAAATGATAGTATTTCATCATACAGGTTTTTTTAAAGTTAATTTTTGTTTTTTTGAGTTGAGGTCTCACTCTGTCACCCAGTTCAGTGGCATACTCATAGCTTACTACAACCTGGACCTCCTGGGCTCAGGCAATCCTTCCACCTCAGTCTCTCAAGTTGCTAGGACTACAGGTGCATGCCACCACACCTGGCTAATTTTATTTTTTTGTTTTTTGTAGAAATGAGGTCTTGCCATGTTGCCGAAGCTTTTCTTGAACTCCTGGGCTAAAGCAATCTTCCCTTGGTGGATTACAGGCATGAGCCACTGCTCCCAGCCTCATCATATAAGTTTAATTGTAAAAAGTGATTATTAAAATATGCCATAGTTTAAGAAATTTTCATGGGCATTTCTTTGTTTTATAAAATATTCTGAGGACTTCAGCAATCACCACAGCCTACCATACTTCTTTGACTATGGTAACTTTTTAATATATTTTGAAATCAGATACTGTGGGTCTTTCAGATGTGTTCTTCTTGTTCAAGATTGCTTTGGCTATTTGAAATATTTTATGGTTCTATATGAATTTTAGGATTGATTTTTTTCAAATTCTGTGAAAAATGCCATTGATATGTTGATAGTGATTACACTGGATCTATAGATTATTTTGAGTAATATGAACATTATTACAATATTCTTTTTTTCTTTTCTTTTTTCCCAAGCTTTATTGAGATATAATTGGCAAATTAAAATTGTGTATATGTAAGGTATACAACATGTTTTCATACACACACATTGTGAAATGATCCTAATTAGCATATCTATCAGCTCATACAGTGACCATTTTTGTGTGTTAGTGACCGCTAAAAATCTATTAACAAATTTCAAGCATGCAATACAGTATTAATAACTACAGCCATCACGTTCTACAGTATGTCTCCAGAACTTATTCACTCTGCATAACTGAAACGTTGTACCCTTTAACCCATATCTCCCCATTTCCCTCATCCTCTGGCCCCTGGCAACAACCATATTATTCCATTCTCAGCTTCTATAAGTTTCACTTTTTCTAGATTCCACAAATAAGTGAGATTATGCAGTACTTGTCTTTCTGGGTCTGATTTACTCATTTAGCATAATGTCCTCCAGATTTATACATTTTGTTGCAAATGACAGGATTTCTTTCTTTTTAAGGTGGAATAATATGTCATCATATATATTCATTCATGAAACATATTGTGTATAATGACACAGATATTGTATATCTATCCAATTTTCTTTATTCATTCACCTGTCCATGGACATTTACACTGATTCCATATTTTGTGAATAAGGTGGCAAAGACCATTTGAATGCAGATATCGCATTGAGATAATGATTTCATTTTCTTTGGATATATACCCAGAAGTGGGAATGCTGGATCATTTGACAGTTCTATTTTCAATTTCTTGAGAAAACTACATATTGTTTCCAGAATGACTATTTCAATTTACATTTTCATCAATAGTGTACAAGGATTTCCTTTTCTCCACACCTTCTCCACAACTTTTTATTTTTCACTTCTTGATAATAGCTATCCTGACAGGTATGAGGGAATATCTCATGATGGTTTTGATTTGCCTTTTTCTGATGATTTGTGATGTTGAGCATTTTTTTATATATCTGTTAGCTATTTGTATGTCTTCTTTTACTAAATGTTTATTCATGTCCTTTGCCTATGTATTTGTACATTCTGGCTGCTATAACAAAATACCTTAGACTGGATAATTTATGAACAATAGGAATGTATTGCCCATAATTCTCAAGCCTGGTAAGTCCAAGATTCAGGCACCAGCAGATTCAGTGTCTGGAGTGGGTTTATTCCTCACACAATTCCTTTTCTTGCTGTGTTTCCACATGGAGGACTAAAGGGGCCAACAAGTTCCCTTAGGCCTCTTTTATAAGGGCACTAATCCCATTAATGAGGGGAGAGACTCTCAAAGCCTCCACCTTTCAACACCAGTGCACTAGGGTTTAAGATTCAACATACAAATTTGGTGGAGACAGACATTCAAACCATAGCAGTCCATTTTTAAAATCAGTTTATTTGTTTTATTGCTATTGAGTTGAGTTCCTTATATATTTTGGACATTAATCCCTTAACAGATATTTGGTTTACAAATATTTTCTCCCATTCTGTGGAATTTATCTTTACTCATTGTTTCCTTTACTGTAGGAACCTTTTAGTTTGATGTAATCCCATTTGTCTGTTTTCTTTCCAATGTGCTTTTGGGGTCATGGTCAAAAAATTTTTACCCAGAACAATGTCAAGAAGATTTTCCCTTTATGTTTTATTTTAATAGTTTTACATTTTCAGGTCTATATCTAAGTATTTAATACATCTTGTGTTGATTTTTGTAAATGGTGTGCTATAAAGGTTCAATTGTCTTTTTATGTATGTGGAGATTCAGTTTTCCTAACACCACTTATTGAAGAGATTATTCTTTTCTTATGCATACTATTGTTATATTTGTTGGAGATCAAGATCAATTGACACTAAACACAAGGATTTATTTCTGGTCTCTCTATCTCTTTCATTTTGTCTAGGTGTCTGTTTTTATGCCATTATCATATGTTTTGATAATGTTAGCTTTTTTGTATATTTTGAAATCAGGTACTATGGGTCTTCCAGATGTGTTCTTCTTGCTCAAGATTGCTTTGGCTATTTGAGATCTTTAGCGGTTCTTTATGAATTTTAGGATTGCTTTTTTAAATTCTGTGAAAAATACTTTGATACGTTGATAGGAGTTACACTGACTCTATAGATTATTTTGAGTAATATGAACATTCTAACAATACTCTTGAAATCATGAGCATGATATATTTCCATTTACTTATGTCTTTGATTTCTTTCATCATTTTAATAAATAGTTTCTGTTGTACAGATCTTTCACTCTCATAATTTTTTCTACTTTATTTTAGTTTTGATGCTATTTTAAGTGATATTGTTTTCTTAATCTTTGTGTATATAGTTTCTTGTTAGTGAATAGAAATGCAACTGATTTTTGAATTTTTTTTTTTATCTTGCAACTTTACTGAATTTAATTGTTCTGAAAGTCTTTTGTGGAGTGTAGAATTTTCAGGGATAATTTTACTTCTTTCTTTCAAATTTAAATGCCTTATCTTTTTCTAGGTTATTGCCATGACTAGGACTTTTAGTACCACATTGAATAAAAGTGTCAAGAGTGGGCATCTTTGTCTTGTTCTTGATCTTAAAAGAAAAGCTTTCAGTTCTTTATCATTGAGTATGATATAGTGTGGGCTTGTCATATATGCCTTTTATTATGTTGAAGTATATTTTATATATATATTTGTTGAGAGTTTTTACCATGAAAGGATGTTGCATTTTGTCAAATACTTTTTCAGGGTCTATTGAGATAATTGTATTATTTTTATCCATATTCTGCTAAGGTGATATATCATATTTATTGATTAGTATATGTTGATACATCTTTGTATCCTAGGAATAAACCTCATTTGACCATAGTGTATGAACCTGTAAATGTGCTATTATATTTTGTTTGCTAGTATTTTGTTGAGAATTTTTGCTTCTATGTTTGTCAGCGATATTAATCTGTAATTTTCTTTTCTTTCTTTCTTTTTTTTTTGTAGTGTCTTGTCTGGCTTTGGTATCAGGGCAATTTTGGCCTCACAGAGTGAGCTTGGAAGTGTTCCTTCCTTTTCAATTTTTGAGGGGATTTTGAGCAAGACTGTTGTTAATTCTTCTTAGAATGTTTGGTAGAATTTACCAGTGAAGATATCAGGTCCTGGAATTTTCTCTATTGGGAGATTTTGAATTGTTGATTTGGTCTCCTTAATCAATTTTGATTTATTCAGATTTTCTGTTTTTTATGGGATTCAGTCTTGGTAGGTTGTAGTTCTAGAAATTTATTCCATTTCTTTTGAATTATTTAATTTGTTGGCATATATAATTGTTCATAGTAATCTTTTATGATTCTTTGTATTTCTCTGGTATCATCTCAGTATTGTCTCTGTGTTTACTTATAGTTTTATTTATTTGATTCATCTTCCTCTCTATTTCTACATCTAGCTAAAGTCTTGTCAATTTTGTTAATTTTTTCAAATAAACAACTCAGTTTCATTGACCTCTTCTATTGTTTCTCTAGTCTCTATTTCTGTTCTCATCATTATTATTTCCTGCTTTTGGCTAACTTTGGGCTTATTTTTCTTTTTCTAGTTCTTTGAGGTATAAAACTAGGTTGTTCATTTGAGATATTTTAAATGTTTTTTTTTTTTTTCTTCTTATCATCGTTTTTATTTTAGAGACAGGATCTTGCTCTGTCATCCAGGCTGGCATGAAGTGGCAAACTCCCGAGCTCAAGTGATCACTGAAGCCTCAAACTCCCAGGCTCAAGTGATCCTCCTGCTTCAGCCTCCTGAATAACTAGGACTAAAATCATGCACTACCAGGCCTAGTTAATTTTTTTTCACTTTTTTTTTTTTTGAGATGAGATCTTGTTATGTTGTCCAGATTGGTCTTGAACTCCTGACCTTAAGTGATCCTCCTGCCTCAGCCTCCCTAGTGGGTAGGATCATAGGCATGAGCACTGTGCCAAGTTCTTTTTTTTTTTTTAATGTATGCATTTATTGCTATAAACTTTCCTATAAGAACTACATTTGCTGCATTCCACAGGTTTTATTATGTTTTCACATTTATAAGTTTCAATCATTTCTTATTTCCCTATCTATTTATTTCTTCTTTGACCCATGGTTGCTCAGGAGTGTTTTTTAAATTTCCACGTGTGTGTAAATTTTCCAATTTTTATCTTGTTACTGATTTCAAGTTTCATACTTTAGTGGTCTAAAAAGATACTTGATATGATTTCAGTCTCCCTAAATTTTTTTGAGACTTGTTTTGTGGCCCAACATATGATCTATCCTGGGGATCTTCCTTTGTACTTGAGAAGAATGTGCATTCTGCTGCTATTGGATGAAATATTTTAAATATGCCTATTAAGTTCATTTGGTCTACAGTGTAGTTCAAATTTGCTGTTTTATTATTTGTTTTCTGTCTGGATGATCTATATATTGTTGAAAGTGGTATACTTAAGTCTTCTGCTATTATTACATTGCTGTCTATTCAGTTCTATTAATATTTGCTTTATATACTTGAGTTCTCTGATCTTGGGTGCAGTTATATATTTACAATTCTTATGTCTTCTTGATGAATCAACATTTTTATCATTACAAAACAACCTTCTTTGGCTCTGGTGAAAAATCGTATGCTGACCAATATAAACATAGCCAGCACCGATCTCTTTTGGTTATCATTTGCATGGAATATATTTTTTTTATTCTTTCATCTTCTGTTATTTGTGTCCTTATAACTAAAGTGAGACTCTTATAGGCAGCATCTAGTTGGATCTTGTTTTGTTAATCCATTCAGCCACTCTATGAGTTTTGATTGGAGAATTTAATCCATTTACATTTAAAGTAATTATTAATAGGTAAGGACTTACTGTTGGCATTTTGTTGTTTTATGTTGTTTTTTAGCTTCTTTCTTCCTTTCTTGCTCTCTTCCTTTATGATTTTATGATTTTTTTTAGTTATATGTTTTGATTCCTTTCTCCTCATCTTTTGCATTTACTACAGGTTATTTTTTGTTTGTTTGTGGTTAATATAAGGCTTAGGTAAAACATTTTATAGTTATAAGAGACTATTTTAAGCTGATAACAACTTGACCTCAACTGCATATATAAAAACTTGGAGCCCAAGGTATGAATGTGGGCTTGTTGCTGGGGTCCAAAGTGAAGTTGAAGTTGACTGCTCACTTTACTCTCATTTGACTACATGGAGAACATCTCTCACCAAGTTGTGCTGTGTGGGTTTGAAGAAATTTAGCATGGGCAATGTGAAACTGTCACTCTTACCTTCTTCACTGAGTATTTTCATATTTCTGTGCTCCACCCAGGTGCTGGTGCTATAATCTTTTACTTGTAATCTTTTACTTGTTTAGTTCTTGTGAAGGTATTTCTGTGCATGAATGGTTGTTTAAATTCATGTTTCTGAGAGGGGACAAATGCTAGAAATTCCTGTTCCACCATGCTGGTGACTCCTGAAAATCCCAAGACTCTTAATTTCAAAGAGGATTGGGAGGAAAGATTTTGAATAAGGGAAAAGATATTATTTTTTCTTTTATCACCTCTATGGCAGGAGAAATATTGTCTTGGAAATGAGTGTGAGATGTGAAAAGTCTATTTAGAGGATCTCTCTTTCCTATGCCTTAGAAGACTCTGTGGTCTGATGGACCCCGTGAATATAAAGTGGGGAAGAAAAGATTCAAGGGGGTAGGATGCCTTGGCAGGTTTCCCTGTGAACTAGACTCTAAGTACCATTCTAACTACCAAGAAAAATATTCCCAAATAAGTGCTTTCATCCCCTAATATAACATATAGTGACATACCACTGCTATGTCAGAACCACACCAGAAAGAATAATATGATAATATGCTTGCTAAAAAGTCTTGACTAAGATACAAAGTGGAACTTGAATTATTTCATGCTCACATGTACACATGAACACAAACATATCTGTGACCATTACATGTAGTTGTATTTCAGAGTAAAGCTATAAAGAAATATTATTAATCGCGATTTCAAGAAAAATTGATTTGGAGCTAAGTGATGCTAGGACAACTCATAGGATTGAGTCAGGTCAATGATAAATCTGTCTAGAAGGGATTTCTATACAAGCACTTTATTAGCGCTTTATTAAATGATTGCAGAGAGCATTAGGACCATGGAAGTCAATGGAGTGTCTCTTCAACTCCATCACTCACCAATCCATCTTTCAGTGGAAGGTTTATCTTATATATAAGAAGAGGAAAGATTGAATAGAAATCTTCTTTGAAAACCAGTGGAGACTTCTTCTTAAATTCTGCTTCTTAATAAATTTACTGGTCAGCTTCATTAGTTCCAATGGACTCTCCATGTGAGTTAAAATATAAACTGTAAGTGTTGATCTTACACCATAGACTTATTTTTAACTTCTGAACTATTGTAAAATAGGTTTTCAGAGAGTTGTAAAAGTATCACTGATCAAATAAATTCAATAAAAGTGTTTGCTCCCTCTGCAAAATATAGAAAAATACTATTCAACTTCATGTATACTTGTATGTGTGTGTATAGAAAGAGACAGAGAATGAGAGAGTGAATGAGTGAGAATTTAATTTGTATATATATTTCCCTATTCAATAACTAATATAAAATATTTTGATAAAATGCTTTAAAATCGTACCACTAATTTTTTTCCCACAATACTTGCATAGTCTGAAGTAGCATTTTCTAAAATCTGGGTATTATAGTTTATAAATGATAGTTATTTAAAAATCAGAGTTTTATATTTCAGATTCTAGAAGTGTTCAGTTTTAGTGACCTGTATGTGGATCATTCATGGCAGATTTTAATTATAAGCCTGCTCTTTCTTTACAATATCCATATGACTTTTCCCCCTTAGATCAGGAGAGTTGGCTAAATGATGCAAACTGATTTAAATATTAAATTCAGAAAAAATTAACTTAACATTTTTGGATCCTAGTATATGAGGTTTCCTCAGTGCTGTTCTCCTTCTACAGCATAGGTAAGCAAAAGTTGACTTTATTACTACTGGGGGAATTAGCACATATTTGCACTAAATTATACGTTTGATTCATATTCCCTCTTTTTTTGTTTTGCTTACTAATTTAAAATACATCAGTGTTCATAATGGCTGTACTTGTACCTGAAAAATCATCCGTGGCATTTACACTTAATTTGCAACCTATTTATTCTTATGGCTCACTACATATTTCATATACAGTATTCATGCAATGGTAGAAAACTGAAGTCCTAAGACTTAATAGCACTGTTCGAGTCAGTGCCAGCTTTTGTTTAGAGATGTCTAGCAATCGGTCAGTTTTACTTCAGAAATTATTTGCTATGATGAGAGAAGCAACTTGGTTTTTGAAAAGTTAATATTTACAAAATCATTGTCACAGGGGTATTGATTTCTACCTTCATTCTAGATCATGGTCTTGAAAATAAAACTCTGTATAGGGCAGAGGAAAAGTTTGCTCAGACAATCAATGATAGCTATTGTGGATATATATCATAAAAAACTGATATAAAATAAATGAAATAGATGGCCTACATGCATTTCCAGGTGTGTCATTTTCTGTGGAAGGGATGATTCACTGCAGTAAACATATACGAGTTCTGTTTGAATGTATCTTTTACTCTCACTTAAAATATTTTGAAAAGCAATAATGAAGAAATGTTCATTATGCAAAATCCAAAGTTTATTGTTTCTAGTTGGGGCTAAATTTTAAAATATGTATGTGTAAAATGGGATACAATTTTGATTGTGCTAGCAGTAAGTTTGAAAACAATATTGGCAACGTTTTATAAGGAAAATTCTCTAGGATATCTGTACACAATGATTATTTTTCCTAAAAGAAATACAGAAACATACACAGATGTCCATCCAGATGTGGTTGATTTTTTTTCTCCACATGGCATTATTGGCTATTATTAAGAGACAAATCTAATCAAGTTGGATAGATATTTCTTGAAATGATGCATGGTATGCGGTGCATGCTTTCATTGTGCTTCCTGCCATTACAGAATAATGTGTCTTATTCGGAAATGCAATGATCATTTCTGTTAGATCATGCTCAGTCAGCCTATATAATAACACCTATATTTTGTGAATCCTTTCAGATTTCAGAGAGCTATGCCTTCCTACCAAGAGAAGCGGTGACACGATTTCTAATGAGCTGCTCAGAGTGCCAGAAAAGAATGCATTTAAACCCAGATGGAACAGATCATAAAGGTAGCCGCAGTGTCAACTAGTGAGATTTAAAGTAATTTTATTCATAATGACAATTTATATCTCACGCTTTTATAAAAACGTGGTAGACTGAAACAGTTCAACAAGTCAGATCATCTCATTTATTCAAGTAGGAGGCAGTGAATTTTGAATATCCACTTACGAAGTAATTCAGTGCCCATTCTTAGAAGAAAAGCAGTTTCAACTGTGGCAAATAACATTTTACCTGTAATAATGCTTTAATATTAATTTATTATATGTATTTCATAGTATTTTAGATATTTTCAGTAAGGAAACTTGTTCTATCAATGTTCTTTTAAATCTGCCAGTTCCTTATATCTAAAAAATTATGTCATGTGCCATTCCTTCACTATAAATTTTTACATAAAAATTATGATTAACTTGAGTGTCCATTAAAATTATCTAGGTTATCTTGCTAAGTAAGTATTTCTCTGAGAGATTATATTAGTCTCAGAGATGTATTTGAGTTAGGCCATTTGGATGAATAACCTAGCCAAAAAACAAAAAAAAAAAAAAAAAAAAGGAAAGACAGAAGAAAAAAAACAAATTTCCTTTGGTATTCAGGAAGTACCTGTAGTAAGTAAAGCAAAGGGAAAAATACAAATAATTGTGTTTAATCACAATATTTGCTTTTTCATTGTTACTCAGAATTGTAAAAAGCTCTCCTATATTTAGAAATAACTCATCTATACTGTTACTTTCTGCTAACACAAAATAACCTCCCCAGTTATTTTTCTACAATCCATCTACAATGCCATCAAGTTTTTGAACACTTGGTCTATGGGATTATATTTCAATCTGGAAAAATGGATCATTCTGAAATTACAGGTAGAATGCAGTATAACTTCCTTACCCATTAAAAATGTTTTATTGCAGATAATGGAAAACCTCCCACTTTGGTGACCAGCATGATTGACTACAACATGCCAATTACCATGGCCTATATGAAGCACATGAAACTGCAGCTGCTAAACTCACAGCAAGATGAGGTAAAATAAAAACATTCACGTTTGTATCACTTAAATTAGAATGAAGTTTAATAACCATGACTATCATATTCAGCATGCTGGCATTTTGAAGACAGTAATTTATTTTTTAATGAACGAAAGTCACAAGGGTTGCACAGATCAGGACAGTGGGCAGAGATGCCTAGTCCATGATCCAGAGTCCCTGTTTTAGCATACATATCATAGTGTTATGCAGAAATTTGTTCATTCCCAAGAAAGACTCATTTTCCATTGTAGACCACCACTGAGCTGGCTTTGTAAAGTGCTAGAAAGTTCAGAGGGGAAAGGTTCAGAGTAAAGTGTCTCAAATAAGTGAGCTAAGAAAATTTAAGTACAAAGACTGTTTTTCCTGGCAATCAGAAAAGTAAGTATTATAGATATTTCAAATACAAGCATTTCTCTACCTTTCAAATCATACATACATTTTAAAGTTACTTTTCAGTTTACCATTATTCTATATATTTGTGTTTACTTCCCTGCATTTTCTAGAGACCATTTGTAGTGATTCTTCTTAATTGTGGTGATTTGATGTTTCAAATTATTTAATTATTATTATTTTTGAGTTGGAGTCTCACTCTGTTGCCCAGACTGGAGTACAGTGGCATGCTCTCGGCCACCGCAGCGTCGACCTGCTGGGCTCTGGCGATCCTTCCACCTCAGCCTTCCAAGTAGCTGGAACTACAGGCGCGTGCTACCATGCCCGGCTAATTTTTTGGTTTATTGTAGAGATGAGGTCTCGCCAAGTTGCCCAGGTGGGTCTCAAACCCGCGGGCTCAGGCAATCCACTCACCTCAGCCTCCCAAAGTGTAGGATTACAGGCTGAGCCACGGAGCCCGGCTTAAATTATTTAATTTTTACAGTGAGAATCTGGTAACCTGCTGGCATGTATTAACACTAAATGAGTAGTTGTTGAGTATTCTTTAGGATTCTAGTTAGCTACCTATTTTGGCTAAAGTATCTCAAAGACAAAGACAAGGACTAAATTATATATGTGCCCTGTTTATATTCTCCAAAAGATATCACGATACCTGTATATTGTGTTTGTGTAAAGATGTGTGTAAATCCTTGTTAACTAGTTAGTAGCCATTGGTTAATAGAAATATTCAGGTGATCTATATTAAGAATATATCCTCCAGATAATACAACTATCTCCTTGAAATTTCTCCAGAACAAGGCATGTGGTTAAATATTTATTTTTCAAATATAGAATTATTTGCTAAGGTATCATTCAATTCTTTTAAAATTGTTTTGTAATTTGTATGAAGATCCACTTTGAGCTAACCTTATTCATAAAACTCATATCACATTTTCAGTTTTCCTCTGTATTTGAGCACGTTTAACCTCAAAGCAGTATTTATAACATTGTTTCACCTCACTAGAATGTATTCAGCTTACACTCCATTAAAAAATTCATATGAGTGCAGTGGCAGTATCAGATTACATATTGCCAGATGGTTACATATAGATAATTGAATCAATAGTAATATAATCATTGGGTTAAAGACATCAAAGACAATTTTAAAAATACTAATGTCTGTTCATCCCTAAGAAAGAAAATAATTATCTCCATAATTCATTATATAATTGAAAAAAAATTTAAGTCTCATAAACTAGTTAGAACTGTCAGATTATTTGTAGCAAGTTCGTTTAGATGTTGATATGTTTATTTCTGGGCTAAAACGTATGAAGATCCACTTTGTGCCAACAAAAGTATCCCACATATGCTAATCTCTTATGGTTTCTAAAAAATTACAAGTATTTTACCAAAAGAAATGGATCCTTTTAAATTTGCAACTGGATTAGGAAAATAACTCTTATCCTTACATTTTGAAAATACTAAATTAGATATACATTGCCTTAAATATTTAGATAATTGGCTAGTTAATTAATATATCCAAGAGCTTTTGAAAATTGTGATTATGGAAACATAAGAAAGAGGTTCAGTGAATAAGGCCACACACACAAAAAATGGAATTTAAGTAAAATATTCCTGTGTGATAAATTATATTTAGATTTGGATAAGCACTAATCCAATCAACTCAGCTAATATTTACTCAGTACTGTCTATGTATCTGGTACTCCTAGAGAAAGGCAGAGAATAAATTGACAAAAATCTTACCTTTACAAAGTATATCTTCTAGTTTCAAGAACAGACAATAAAGAAAAAATGAACAGAGGTATATAAGAAGATGCTAAATACTATTAAAAGAAATAAGAAAGGCCAGGAATGAGACTTTTTAGAACAAAGGGTCACATTTTTAAAAGACTTCGTGGAAAAGATGGCACTCCAGCAGAATTTGAAGAAGTGATGTATGTATATACCACAGGTTTGGGAGGCAGGTACATGTAGCTGTAGGAACAGCAAGATAGCAAACATAGTTGGAACATAATGAACAAGGTCAAAAAAATAAGGAGAGGAATTTAAAGAGATAGAGGAAAATCAGGTTATGTAGGACTTCATATTTTAAGAACCTTTAGATTTTACTATGAGTAATATGGGGAGCCATTAGAGGGTTTTGAACAGAGAGGTCATGTGTTCGGATCTATATGGAATGAGGACAGACTGAAGAGGAGAAAATGGATGCAAAAATGCCAGTAAAAAGTTATTGCAGAAATCAGTGTGAGTAAGGAGTGAACACAACTCTTTCTTCTTCTGCACAAGAATTTGGATTTTGGGTAACTTTTGAGCTTTGTTTTCTCATAAAATTGATAACATTGAAATGATACACAAATAGTTTGTTTTTCTTTTTTAACTGTGTTACTAGGCAACATTACTATGGCAAAATGATGTCAACTGGTAAACTGTGCCAGAAGTCTAGAAATACCTGGTTAGACACTTTAGGTTTTCTTGAGTTGGATGATTCTTGTAATTGGCATCTCCTTGTGGGGACCATCAAAGCATTAACTGTGACACTCTAAGAAATTTCATTTCTTTGGGGGCATTGAGCTTCTTTGCTGGTTTCCTAAATTATCCAATATAATTACTATTTCCTTGTCCCTACGTTATCACAGGGAGCACTAAAGAAAATAGATCTAATTAACCATGTACACTGCTATATGACCCTTGCAAGGACTTTCATGGAAGAAAAAATACCTGATGCTGCCCTGCTTGCAAGTTGTTTCCAATACTATGTTCTTCTAGATGAATCTGATGCCAAGGGTGGTCAATGGTAGTCTTATGAGCATACATTTTAGTTGGATTTATCAAAAGCCCCTGATGGATGTTTCAAATATAGGAAAGAAGATGATAGTGGCCTGGATAGGCAAGGTAGTAGTTAAAATAGTTAAAAGAGTGAGGTTATAGATATATTTTAAGATGTGCTGATAGATTGCATGTGAAATGTGTAAGAAAGTCAAGAGGCAATGATGACTCCAAGGTTTTTAATCTGAGCAAGTTGGGGAGAATTGCTCTTCACTAGTGTAAGGAAAATTGGGAAGAACAGATTTGAGGTATAATATCAGAAGTTCAATTGTGAGTTCTTTATTAGATAGAAACCCAAGTAGATTTATGAGGTTTATTAAGCACTCACATAGACTTGTCAATTACACAATTGATGTGGAATTAAGAGCAAAGGACTAAGCTTGACTTATACCCAAGCATCAACAGCAGGTAGGATATAAAATCATGTACCTGAAGGTATTACCAAGCTAATAAGTGTAGACTGAGGAACAAAGCCCAATAACTTGCACTGGAAAATCCAGTGCTATGACATTTGCAAATAAGGGGGAACTAAAGAAGATACTGAGAAAGAGCAGTCAGGGTGCCAGCAGTAAAATCGGGAGAACTTGTGAACTAGAAGAAAACTGAAGAAAATTTATCAGGGAGTCTAGAGGTATGCATTGTGTCAAATCAGCTGATAAGTCTATTTTTAAAAAAGAGTGTAAGTAAAATTTGCATTTTGCCTTGTGAAAGTCAATGGTGTCCTTGACTGGAGCAGTTTGTGTGATGTGGTAGGGATAAAAGTTTGATTGGAGTGGGCATAAAAGAGAATTAGAGGCAGCAAGACCATCGGAAGAGTTTTTGCCATGAAGGGGAGCAGAGAAAGGGGGTAGAAGCTGGAGGGAGAATGAAGACAGGAGGTATTTATTACATTTATTTTCCTAAAATCAGATAAATGATAACATATTTGCGTGCTGATGGGAATTATACAGCAGAGGAAAATTATGATGCAGGAAAGAGGAAGGAAAATTGATGAAGCAACGTCCTTGGCATTAGTAGGAAGAGTTTCTTGTACAAAACTGGGAAAGTTGGCACAAACAGTAGGGACCAGATAGTGGTAGGTAGATGGAAATAGTGTGGAGGTTTTGGAAGTGTTCTTCTGTTTGCTTCTAATTCCTCAGTGTAAAAAGAAGCAAGAGTGAGAATGTTTGGAAGTTTGAGAAGAGGATGAGCAAAGTAGAAATCTTGACAGCAGGGAGTGAATAGACCAGGAAAAATAGCTTATTTTGAGTCGAATGGTCTTATATTTAAAGTGAAATCATTTAAGTAATTGTGCATCTCCACACTCCACTCCACAGGACCATGGGTAGAGTAAGGGGAAGATAGGAATTAAACATGCTAGATTTTTTTCAAAAAGAATGGAAGTGCTATGCAAAAGTATGATTAAAATAGCAAATCATGAAATTCTAACCACATAAGAAGGTAAGTGAGGTTATGAGAGAGGTGGAGTGAGAGCAGGGGAGGTCAGTGAAAAAGGGTTGTACATATCAGTGGGATAGAAATTGTATTGGAATTGGAATACTAGAGCAGGAGGTCTGGAAAATTTGAGATGCTGTACGGTGAGATGCTTGACATTAAGATTATAGAATGTTTACTGTTGGTAGTAGAATGCCTAAAACATGAGTTTGAGAGCAAAATGGCTAGGAGTTATTTAGGAAGAGTTCATGGTTGTGAGAGGCCAGGATATTTAAAGAGATAGTAAAATCATCTCTTTAAAGCATAAGTAGTATTGAAGTGAGTGAAAGGGAGCCTGAATAAATCTTAAAGAAAAGAAAAGGACTGACTTGGAGGATATGGTAGATAATTGCATCAAATATAGGGTAGTGCTCTTTATTATAAATTTTGTTAACTATTTTGTAAATGGATCAATGTTTTTTAAAAAAACTTAGTGGACTCTATTATATGCTCTAGAGGCTTTACAGTATTTACATTCCAGATTTACTACACAACCAATGACACTTTGTTCATTTCCATTTTGTGGATGAGGCACTGCGACTTTGATCTAATAAAACTTACCCCAAGGATAAAACTAGTACAGAGCAGATAGGATATTTGAACCTGTGTGCAACTGACTTCAGAGCCCAACCAAGGTCTATCTAATCTGCAGCACATCTGTTTTAAATAATTAGCTATTTGCTTTTTTGAAACAAGTTAATATAAAGAGAATTCTATGTAGCCCAAAGGGGGAAAGGTAGATGAAATGTTTTTCAGTTATCTTTTGCTGTATAACACCTCCAAAACTTAGTGACCAATATAAAATTGATTTATGATTTTATATCCTATCTGCTGATGATGCTTGGATGTATGTCAAACTTAGTCCTTTGCTCTTAATTCCACATCAATGGTCTTAAATATAAGAACATTCGACTCAAAATAAGTTCTTTTTCCTGGTCTGTTCACTCCCTGCTGTCCAATATAAAATTGATTTATTTTTTCTCATTATTCTGTGGATTAAGAATTCAGAGAAGACTTTTGTGAATTTCTTTTGTTACTCCTGATGTAAGCTGGGATCACTCATTCAGTTGTAAGTGATTCAACTGGTAGCTAGACTGAGCTGAAGAGTCAAAGAAAGTTTCATTTAAGTATCTGGCTTCTCGATGCTCCCTTCCATGACTTTTACTCTGTCTACATGTAGCTAGTTTGAGCTTCCTCGCAGTGTGGTGATCTCAGAATAGTCAGATTTTTTTATATGACACTGACTTCCAAGTGATAGGAAGTAGAAGCTCTTTAGTTGTCTAGGACAGAGTGTCACTTCTGCCACATTCTAGTGACCAAAGCAAATATCAAAACCAGCTTAGTTTCAAGAGAAGGAGAAATAAGTATTGCCTCTTGATCTGAGGAATTGCATGCGTGTACAGGAAGGGAAGGCACCCATCTTTGGAAATTTTCCATGATGGTGGTCAATAACCATTAAAAAACCTCAATCTTTTATATCAGCCAAAACAAATGTTTAATTAATTAACTGTTATTTGGAGCTTACCACATTGAGAAAGATTTTTAAAAATACAGTATCCAATATAATGTCAGTTGACCATCTTATAATTTGTTGGTAAGAGTTTAAACTGGAACAAACTTTTTGGGAAAAAGTTTGACAATAATTATTAAGAACTTTTCAAAGATATTTATGATTTGAAGAGAAATTTATACTAGGAAATTCATGTATTGAGATGTTTACTGCATTGCTATAGTGAATTACAATATATTTTCAAGATTTAGCAATGAGGAACTGTCACATCTACAATGTGGTCATCAATAGCCACATGTGGATGTTTAAATTTAATTGAAAATTAATTAAAATACACCAAAACTAAAAATTCAGGTTTTAAGTCACAGGAACCACACTTCAATACTCAATAGCCACATAATACTAATAGTTACCTTATTGCATATAGAATATTATAGAGTAATTCCATCATTGCAGAAGGTTTTCTTGAACAGCACTGAGCAAATAAACAACCTTGGATTCACTCATGAAGCTTATTGAAGAACCTCACCCTAAATTCTAGGTCTGGTGTGTGGAACCTGGAGACCTGAATTTTTAACAAGATCTATACTCATACACACTAAGTTTTGAGGTGATGCATTTCATACAAATGCTAATAATTCAGGCTTTTATTTGACTTGAGCAGAAGATAAGAAAAAAATATATATATACAGAAGGATGAAATGTGTGAGAGTGGTTTCCAAGCAGTCTTTTGGGAATCCTATATGCTTGATTGAGTACCTTACACCTTATTTGATGGGCAATGGATAGGGCTGCAAATTTATGACCAGAGAAGTGCCACATTTTGAAGTGGGAAGATTAAACTGGTAGTAGTTGAGAGGCAAGACTGGTGGGAGAGAAACCAAAGGTAGTTCAGAAATAGGGAAAATAAGATTTTGAACGAATCAGGACAACAGCAGTGGAAATCAATAGGTATATGGGAGAGGCTAGAGAGAAAACCCAGAACTTGAAAACTGAAATGAAATATTGGGCAGGTTGGAGGCATACATTTCAAGTAACTTCTCAAGAAAGAAAGTGCAATTTTAAAATGAAAAAGACTGAAATGAAAATTTTTTGTTACAGTTAAATATTTGTTCTAATTTTTAAAAATTAAGATTCAAGAACACAGAATTAACAATGGTGGTTGGTCGTGGCTTTATTAGCAAGAGATTTTGGTCACATAAGAAATAAGATCCCAATAAATCTTGCTTTAAAAAAAAAAAAAGAAGTAAGATCCATTACATGATGTGAAGTATTTTCTCTGGCTGTCATATAAAACAAAATAGATACTCATACAGGAAAGTTTTAGATGAATGCCTAATGATCATGAATAAAATAACATCCTATCAATTATATAAAGTTTTCCAATTCCTTATTCTTAGAAACTTTCTGTAGTCTCTTCCTTGTATACTTTGTGTTATCTCTATGTTAATTTAAAATGCCCACAAGCTTGTATTTCATATGCCTTTGCTACCTTTTATTAAAACATAATCATGTAATCAGTTAATAATTAGAATAGAACTTACAGAACAAATACAAGTAGTTTCATTAAAACTCTCTATAAAGGTATAACAATTGATATTCTAATTAGGAGTAGAATTGTGAAAAGTGAATTGTATTTCATAGGTAATGATGGAGGATTTTGAATATCAATCATTAAGCCACTTATGTTGATGAATACTTTAAAATGGTGATTTTTTTGTTAAATAGCAAAAATATGTAACAACACACTTGTTTACATAACTATTTTAATCTCTTATCCAAATTTCCTTAAAACTGTGCTGACAAGAGTGTCATTTATTGGTGATGATATATATATATTGATTACTTATGATATGCGATAGCAGTTTCAAAACCATTTTGCAGAACAGGGACTGTGACCTAAATTTTTGTGTTTAACTCTACACACACACACACACACACACACACACACACACACACACACACGCTACATTTTAAAATTTTTTTTATATGCCATATAAATGTTATTTTACTAGATTACATATAGTTAGCTATTTGTGATCTATATGACAAATATTTATAAAGATGATGTTTATGTGTTTATGTAGAACACACAGTTACTTTAGAAACACCTGTTGGTCACCTTTACAATTATACTTAGATTTTTTTTACTGTATTGTGTGTGTTGATATAATATATGTGCATCTTATTGTATACTGTAGAATTTATTGTATATTCCGCATGGCACTATTAAACAATTGTCTTGTGCTTATTATATACCTGACATTGTTCTAACTACTCAAAATATAGTACATCCCCTCAACCCTCATTTAACTCTATGAGACTGGCACTATTTTTATCCCTATTATATAGATGAGGACATTGAGGCACAAAAAGTTTAGGTAACTTACTTAAGGCAATGCATTTAATAAGTGGTGGAGCATGGAGCTAAATCCAGGAAGTTTGGCTCCTGAAATACTATGTATTACTACTATACACAGACACTATCTATGGTATTTGTAATGGAAATCTATATTATCTATGGTATATGCATATCTATATATATGTATCTGTATATTGTGCACACTGATAATATATGTTGAAGTCCACATTGAGATTTCTAATTTTTTCTCTTTTACATATATTATATTTTGCATATTATATATAATATATATTTCAGATGCTTTGAATTTTTTAAAAATTTAGAACTGGTGAAAACAATGTATTGAGAGAAGGCATGCCACCATGAGAAGTCTATGTGGCTGACCACTCAGGTCTCACAGTGTGGCGTTTTCATGCTGAAATAATACAGAGCTGGTACTACCCAATATGTCCAGACATGGACAGACCTTTAGGAAGAACACCAAACCCATCAAGGCCTGACCTATGAATCAGAATGGCCATTTATTAGTCTACCAGACAGCTCCTGTCCCCTAATCATAAAAATTTCTTTGTTGATACCAAGATATCATTTATGAAACCAAGGTGACTCTTCCTATTCAAATAAGACGATTACTTAAGCCTGAGTGACTTCAAATGAATCACAGTTCTGGTATATAATAGTGGGAGAAATTATTTTACTTTCCTGTGCCTCAATTTATTCATTTGTGTAATTGCATGAATATTATGACCTGACTTATAGGTTGTAATAAAGATTGAGTGATGAAATATAAAGAACAGTGTCTGCAACATAAATAGCAGCACTACTCCTGCTAATTATTATGTTAGTGTTCAACTCTCAGATCAAACATTTACAAATTAAAGTCAAACCTGGTGATTTTGATTAAACATTTACATTTTACACAACTTTCACAGGCCTTCTTGCCTACATAAGCACACCAAAAATCAGTTATCCAAAAGGAACCTGATTCAGTAAAATGACTGCAATAAAATATCCTAGATCTGGTTTAAGTAGTATGTGATGGGTTTTCATAAATTGGCCATTTGGAAGACAGGTCTCTGGGAATTTAGCCATTTTGTAAACTGACTTCTAATAAATGGATCTAGCACAATTTTACCTAGAACTACTTTTATGGGATTGCAGTGCAATTTATATTCACTTGTAAGGAAAGAGTGTACTAAGGTTACCTTGCTCTCCATCACATGGGGACTTTGACTCTAGACATGTAAGTTTGTCATTATTAGAATCTATCCTGTCTGCCCATGAGAAATTGTTATGAAGTCCTTTCTTATTGCATTCTAAGACTTTTGCTTATAACATTTTATTGTCGTTTAGTTTTTAATCAAAACTTGTATTTCTCTTTATGCTTTATGATTGCTTCTTTTATAAGGTTGTTAGTATAAAATACATTATTTCACTATTCAGGCTAATTCCCAAACCACACTCTTCCTAAGAACTACCTTTAAAAAATCTGCATGAGCATAGACATGCTGTTTGAATATTCACAAGTCTTGAAATTCTTTGAAGAGAAAAATTAATCTATTACTTCTTATTTTAAGCATCTATTAGTCTGTAACATATATTACTGAATTCTGTAGAAGCTTGCTTACTGGTTAACCTCTACTTGACCCTGTAGATAAAACGGTCATTATTTGAATGCATTATATTTTATGATGCTTGATGATATTTTAAAACAATTTTCAGGATGAAAGTTCAATAGAAAGTGATGAATTCGATATGAGTGATTCAACACGGATGTCAGCTGTGAACTCTGATCTTAGTTCCAATCTTGAGGAAAGAATGCAAAGTCCTCAGACTCTTCATGGCCAGCAAGATGGTAAGCCTTTCACATTGAACAAACAAAAACACAATTAGTCAGAAATTATTAAAACAACAACCACCTCTTAACTCTTATGTCTATTTTCTTCTTTCAGTTTATTTTATTTTCTTTGGGTACACAGGGCATATCATCCACTTCAATATTTTTTATTCAAGTAGTTTGTTCAAATCTGAGGTGTTTGATCAATAAATTGTTATCAGTTATAAATTCCAAGCTAGGCTCTGTGTTGCTCCCTAAACTTAAAATTTTTTATGTGTTATATCAATGCAATTTGGATTACTGTGATGATATGTTCTAGCTTGGCCTTCTTGTATCATCATTCTTCTGACTAAAGTAAGAATTTAAAGGTGACTAAAATATTAATTTGGATGTTTTTCTTTTATGTAAAAGTCAAGTTGCAATTAAGAAGCACTAGATATTAAAGGACAATTTTACACGGGTGATATTGCTAAGCAGAAGATATTTTGGTGTGATTTTGAACTACTTTATCCAGCTGTTAAAACAAGAAAGATCATGACCTCTTATTCCTGGGTTCATTGAAGATTCATGAATCATATCATTGTACTTGATAGGAAGAAAGCTAGATCTATAGAGAAAGTAGTTGTGGTAGCTAACATTTTAGGGCTAATATTTTCAGAGATCTTTGAAAACTGACTTTGTAGATTTTTATTTTTGTTAGTATAAAAGTATATATACAAGTAAGTATACCTTATTTGGATAACTGTGGATGGAAATTAAGAATTATAAATAGAAAATAATTGGCCAATTTTATTAGTTTATTATTTGTATCATTAACAGGTATACATGAACTTTTTGACTATATAGTTTTGTGCCTACATTTATAGATAGAGAAAGAAAACCTTTTCCTTACTTTTTCTTATGCTTACTATTAAAACCCTGCTGCAAAAGATTGCTGTGTTTCTAGATGCTATCTGTGGTCCGTTTTTGTTGGCAAGGCTTAAGACATCTGTAGTTTTAAGCATATAGAAATTCAAAAAAATGGGGGACTTTTCTTTTTTTCATTTCAGATGGGTCTAAAAGATGTAGGTATCCTTGTTATTGAGAGTTAGGAAAAAAGGAGGGGTGCATTGATTACCAGTGACTTTAAGATCGTATCTTACTACACAGTAGAATGGCTTTTGCAGTGGAAAGGATATTTATTTGGGGATATTATAAGAATGAAGTTCTTCTCATTTAGGTATAAATTATCTCTTTTCTTCTAAAATGTAAGTAGATATTCCTCAGATTGTGTGCGTGTGTGTATGTGTGTGTGTGTGTGTGTGTGTGTATGTTTGTTTTAATGGCAATTGTATGACACCAGGATCATAAAATAATGGAAATATACTTAACAATGTATACTACCCTAATCATTTATTTGTTTATATATTTTATCTGTTCATATCCTCAATATTTTTAATCTATGATTTTTGAGAATACATAAAATAGGAGGGTATCTTGCATGTGAAAATTCATTGTTTTCTTGAATCTGCAAGTTGTGAATCCTTAGCTGGGGTACAGCTGATATGATATAAATCTGCATTGATTTTAATAAAACACAATGGAATAACTGCAAATATTACTTACTCTTAAGAAAAGCACAGTCTCATGATATGTTGATTAATGCTTCTAGGGTAATAACATATCTAATTGTTCCCTCTCCAACTTAGGCCTAACCTTTCTCTTACATGTTAGATGCCTTCTTCACACTTCTCGCAGAGTTTTCTCTTGACATTATCTTTCTTTCTCCTGTATCAAAAAGTTTCCCCACTCTGCTGAATTAGTATCTGCATACAATCATATAAAAAAGATTCCTTTACATAGAGCCCCCATTGGTTCTATCTTCATCTGTTTGTGCTGTTATAGTAAAGTACCTAAGACCAGATAATTTTTTTTCTTTATTTTAAAGATGTGGAGTACAATTCAGGGTTAGGTATGCAAATGTTCATTATGTAGGTACCCTTGTTAATGAGGTGTGCCCCCTCTGGCAGTTTCCCTCAACTGCCAATTCTACCTTCCCCGCCCCCCAGCAGCTTCCTACTACTACCAATTCCTTTCTTATACTATTATGATAATTGTTCAAGGTTCGCTTATGAGGTGAGAACATATAGTATTCTGTTCTTTGTTTCTGTGATAAATCATTGAGTATGAAAGACTCTAAATCCATCCAAGTTGCTGCGAAGTTCACGTTTGTCCTTCTTTAGGGCTGCATAATATTCCATTATGTATATGTACCACATTTTTTAATCCAGTTCAGCTTCGATGGGCAGCATGGTTAGTTCCATGTTTTTTTCTATTGTGAATAGAGCTGCAGCAAACATGCGTGTGCAGGTATCTTCTTTGTAGAGTGATTTGAGTTCCTCTAGGTATATTCCCAATAGGGGGATTGCTGGGTCGCATGAAAGGTCAATTTCTGGTTCTTCAGAAATTGCCACACTGTCTTCCAAAGAAGTTGTACTAGTTTGCATTCCCACCGGCAGTGTAGAAGGGTTCCTTTTTCTCTGTATCCTCTCAAGCATCCGTTGTTGTCTGTTTTATTAATAATGGTCATTCTTACTGGGGTTAGGTGGTATCTCAATGTGGTTTTGAATTGCATTTCTCTGATGATTAGTGAGGCTGAGTACTTTGTCATGTTTCTGTTGGCTGCCTGTACATCTTCTTTTGAGAAATGTCTATTCATGTATTTTGCCCAGTTTTTAATGGTACTGTTTGTTTTTTTCTTTTTGGCACCTTTGAATTCCTTGTAGATCCTTTTTGTTAGGCCTTTGTCAGATATACAGTTGACAAATATTTTTTCCCATTTTGTGGACTGTCTCCCTGCTCTCTTGATGGTTTCTTTTGCTTTGCGAAGCTTGTCAGTTTGATGAGGTTCCACTTGTCTATCTTATTTCTTATGGTATGGGAACTTAGGATTTTGATCAAGAATTAGTTTCCAGTTTCGATTTCCATAAGGGTGTCTCCTGCATTTTCTAAGGTTCTTACAGTTTGAGGTTTTACATTTAGATCTTTGATTCATTTGGAGTTAATTTTTGTGTATGAAGATAGGTAGGGATCCTATTTCAATCTTCTGCATGTGATCAGTCAGTTTTCCCAGCACCAATTACTGAATAGGTTCTCCTCTCCCCGGTGGTTGTTTTGCCAAAGATGAGTTGGTTAAGAAATTGAGGCTTTGCTTCCAGGCTTTGCCAAAGATGTGTTGGTTAAGAAATTGAGGCTTTGCTTCCAGAATCTCTATCCTGTTCCATTGGTCTATATGCCTGTTCTAGTACCAATAACAGGCTGTTTTGATTACTGTAGTCTTATAGTAATGTTTGAAGTCTGGAAGTGTGATACCTTCTGCTTTGTTTCTTTTGCTAAGGATTGTTTTGACTATTCATGGTCATTTATGTTTACATATGAATTTCTGTATTGTCATTTCCAGGTCTGAGAAAATTGGTAATTTAATGGGTATTGGATTGAATCTGTAGATTGTTTTTGGTAGGACGGACATTTTAACAATGTTGAGTTTTCCTATCCATGGGCATGGAATATTTTTCCATTTGTTTGTGTCTTCTTGGATTTCTTTGAACGGTGTTTTGTAGTTCTCATTGTAAAGGTCTTTCACTTCTCTGGTTAGGAAGATGCCGAGTTATTTCATTCTTTTTTTTTGGTGGCTATTGTGAATGATATTGTGCTTTTCATTTGGTCTCTGCCTGCTTGTTGTTGGTGTATAAGAATGCAACTGTCTTTTGCACATTTATTTTGTACCCTGAGACTTTACCAAAGTCCTTTATCAGTGCAAGCAGGTTTTTAACAAATTATTTTGGATTTTCAAGGTATAGGATCATATCATCAGCAAAGAGGGATAACTTGACTTCCTCTTTCCCTATTTGGATACTCCTGATTTCCTTCTCTTGTCTAATTGCCCTAGCCAGGACTTCCAACACAATGTTGAACAAGAGGGGTGAGAGTGGGCAGCCTTGTCTTGTTCCAATTTTCAGGGGAAATGTTTCCAGTTCCTGTCCATTTAGCGATATGTTAGTGGTGGGTTTATGGTAGATGGCACTTACTATTTTTAGGTATGTTCCTTCTATACCTAGGTGTTTGAGGGTTTTAATCAAGAAGGGATGCTGGATTTTATCAAAAGTATTACTTGCATCTATCGAGATAATCATGTAGTTCTTGTTTTTACATCTGTTGATGTATTTAATTACATTTATGGTTCTGCGAATATTGAATCAGCCCTGCATTCTGGGGATGAAGCCTACTTGGTTGTGGTGGGTAGTATTTGAGATGTGTTTTTGGATCTGATTTGCTAGAATCTTGTTGAGGATTTTTGCATCTATGTTCATAAGGGATATTGGCCTGTAGTTCTCTTTTATTGTTGGATCTTTACCCGGTTTGGGTATCAGTATGATATCAGCTTTGTAAAATGATTTTGGGAGAATTTCATCTTTCTCAATTGCCTGGAATACTTTCATTAGGATTGGCATCATCTCCTCCTTGTATGTTTTTTAGAATTCTGCTGGAAAGCCATCTGGTCCAGGGCTTTTTTTTTGTAGGTAGTATTCTTATGACAGAGTTGATTTCCTGGGTTGTTATTGGTCTATTTAGTGTCTCAATGTCTTCTTGTTTCAACCTGGAGAGCTTGTGTGATGCCAGAAAGTTCTCCATTTCATTTAGTTTATCAAGTTTGTTTCCGTATAGGTGTCCATAGTAATCTCTTATAATCTTGTATATTTCTTCGGGGTCAGTTGTGATTTTATCTTTTGGATTTCTGATTGTGTTTGTTGGGCTTTTTCTTTCTTTTTCTTGGTCATTCTGACTAAGGGTCCATCAATTTTGCTAATTCTTTCACAGAACCAGCTTTTTGTTTTGTTCATGTTTTTAATAATATTTTTGTCTTCTATATCCTGTATTTGGACTCTTTTTTGGTGATTTGGATTCCTCTGCTAAAGTTAGAATTTTGGTGTTCTTCTCTTTATAGCTCCCTTAGGTGATTTGTTAGTCTCTCAACTTGTGATCTTTCCATTTACTTGATGTGTGCTCGTAGAGATATAAATTCCCCTCTTAGAATTGCTTTCATTGCATCCCAGGTATTTTGGTAAGATGTTTCTTCATTTTCATTTGTTTCCAGAAATCATTTAATTTCTGCTTTGATTTCAGTGTTGACCCAGTAGTTGTGCAGCATCATGCTGTTTAGTGTCCATGTCTCTGTGGGCTTAGGAGAAATTTTGTTGGTGTTGATATTTATTTTATTCCACTATGGTCTGAGAAGATACATGGCAATATCTCAACCTTATGGAATTTGTTTATGCTTGATTTATGGCTGAGGATGTGATTGATCTTAGAGTACGTTCCATGTGGTGATGAATAGAATGTATAGTCTGTGGTTGTTGAGTGGAATAATCTGTAGGTATCTATTAAGTCCATTTGGTTGAGTGTCAAGTTTAGGTTCTGGATATCCTTGTTGATTTTTTCCCTTGATGAAGTATCTAAGACTTTTAAGGGGGTATTCATGTCCCCTGCTATATGAGTGTTAGAGTCAATATCTTTTTTCTTAGTTTACTTAGTAGTTGCTTTATAAATGCTGGTGTTCCTGTGTTGGGTGCATATATATTTAGGATGGATATTTCTTGTTGATGGATTGAACCTTTTATCATTATGTAGTGTCTTTATGTATATTTTGAAATTTTTGATAACTTAAAGGTTGTTTTGTCTAATATTAAGATCATAGCTCCTGCCTTCTTTTGTGATTCATTTGCCTGGAAACTGGCTTTCCATCCTTTAACTTTGAGTCTATATATATCCCTTGTGGTAAGATGAGTTTCCTGGATGTAGCAAATAATTTGGTCATGGTTTCTTATCCAGTTTGCCATTCTGTGTCTTTTCTTTTCTTTTGTTTTCTTTTTGAGTTGGAGTCTCAGTCTGTCACCCAGACTGGAGTGCAGTGGCCGCTCCCACCCACCACAGCCTCGACCTGCTGGGCTCCGGCGATCCTTCCACCTCAGCCTTCCAAGTAGCTGGAACTACAGGTGCGTGCTACCACGCCTGGCTCATTTTTTTATTTATTGTAGAGATGAGGTCTCGCCAAGTTGCCCAGGCGGGTCTCGAACCCGCGGGCTCAGGCAATCCACTCACCTCAGCTTCCCAAAGGCATGGGATTACAGGCTGAGCCACCAAGCCCGGCTTCTGTGTCTTTTCAGTGATACATTTAGTCCATTCACATTGAAGCTGGTTATTGAAATGTGATTGATTATCCCTGTCATGTGGTTCTTATAAAGTTTTTTGTTGTTGTTGTTGTTTGCTTGTTTTCTTTTGGCTTTGGGGTTGATGTATATGTGTGTTTTCAAGTTTGCTGTTGCACTATATTCTCTATTGATTCTGTGTTCTGCTGTTCTCTTGGGAAGTGTGTGGTCATTCTTTTCTTTTTTTTTCCTTCTATGCTTAGTACCTTTTTTTTTTTTTTTGAGTTGGAGTCTCACTCTGTCGCCCAGACTAGAGTGCAGTGGCTGCTCCTGGCCCCCCCAGCCCCAACC
>NW_007249080.1:31837-64553 GCF_000164805.1 Carlito syrichta
GGTCCTTCTGTCTCAGCCTTCCAAGTAGCTGGAATGACAGGCGCACGCTACCACTCCCAGCTGATTTTTTTTTTTGAGTTGGTGTCTCACTCCATTGCCCAGACTAGAGTGTCCGTTGCCCAGACTGGAGTGCAGTGGCCTCTTCCAGCCACCACAGCCTCGACCTGCTGGGCTCTGGTGATCCTTCCACCTCAGCCTTCCAAGTAGCTGGAACTACAGATGCGCGCTACCATGCCCGGCTGATTTTTTGATTTATTGTAGAGATGAGGTCTCGTCAAGTTGCCCAGGTGGGTCATGCTTAATACCTTTTAAAGTGTCTCCTATAGAACTGGTCTGAAAGCTGCATAATTTCTTAGGGATTGAATGCCTGAGGATTGTAATTCTCCACCACTAATGAAACTGAGCTTGACTGGGCAAGAAATACTTGGTTGAAGTTATCTTATTATCTTTGAGGACTTTGAATATTGGACTCCAGTCCCTTCTTTTTTGTAGTGGTCTGCTGCTATTCTGATTTGTTTTCCCTGGTAGGTAGTCTAATGTTTCTCTCTTGCTGCCTTAAGAATTTTTTCTTTTGTGCATACTTTGTGTAGGCGAATTACTATGTATCTGGCATTGGTCTTCTCATTTGATGTCTTATGGGGGTTCTCTGTATCTCTTGGGTTTGGCTGGTCACATCTCTGCTGAGATGGGGAAAGTTTTCTTGGATTACTTCCTGGAATACTTGCTCCAAGGTGTTCTCCATTTCCCTTTCTTCTTCTGGGATACCAATCAGGCATAGTTTCAGCCTCTTGATATAATTGCACATCTCTTGTAGGCCTTGTTCTTTCTTTCTGAGTTTTCTTTCTATGTTTTTTATAGATCGGGTTAATTTCATGTTCTGGTCTTCAAGTTCTGAGATTTTTGCTTCAGCTAGGTTAATTCTGCTTTCCATGTTTGCCATCTTGTTATTTCCTGGATGAAAATTTTTATTTTCAAAATCTCTGTTGCAAGTTCTTTCAAGTGTTCTCTGATATAAGTATTGCATCTTGTCTTTATTGAGTCTTATTCACTCATTCCATCCATTCCCTAATCTCCATTATATTCCGGGGCCAGTCGTTGTTGACATCCATTATTTGGGCTCTGAAGTCTGATTTTTCTGGAGTGTTCTCTTTGTTACACTTAAAGGCACCTGTGGTCTTCCTTTGGTTTTTCCTCATTTGTGACAGATCTCTTGTCTTCTCTTTAGTTCTGTTATTCAGTGTCAGTGGAGAGGCTTTTCCTTCTGATGTTTGCTCAGCCCTCTATTCTTCCCCGATCCAGGCTCTGGATTCATTCTATTTTGAAACAGGACTGTGGTTGGGAAGCTTGCTGTCTCTTCTAGTTTTGAAAGTCAAATAAGGTAGCAGATGGGGAGCTAGGATTCAGAAATGACCTGCAAATTGCAATGTTCACTGATTGTGATATGTGTTCCCCAAGACCCACTCCCCACCACCACTCAATAAGACGATGCAATGGATATGTGTATATATCTCCTGAGTCCAAGATACAGCAATGAGGAACACAGAAACAAACAATGAAATAAGATGGATAAGAATTTTTTAAAAAGAAAAAAAACACAGAACAACGAAAGCAGAAACCAAAGCAAAAATCAACTGTATACACACACACACACACACACACACACACACACACACACACACACACACTCACCTAGCACAAAATCAATGGAGAAGAAAAGAAAGACCAGAAAAAAACAAAACAAAACAAATTTGCAAAAGGATATCAGATTGAACCCTCACATATATATTGAGACACACCTTAAACTAAAAATAAAATAAAATAAAATAACAGAGAATAACAAAAGAGCAAAAGAACAACAACAACAGAAAAACTGAAAAGTGAACACTCAATCATTCACAAACACATAAACAAAAAACAAAAGAAGAAAGAAAAAAAGGAAAACAAAAGGGGGGGTGCAGATTAAACCCTCATATACACATTCATGCACAAAGAAAAATATTAGAAAAATATATGAACTAACACACAAACAGGCAAAAAATTTATTAAAATTTTTAAAAAGAATAAAAACCCCTGCCCTGTTGTGGCAGGTTCTGTAATTGTTCCTCTCTGCTCTCTCCTGCAGAGCTTCCAATCTTTCACTCTCTCCCCAATGTCTGGATCAGGGAAGGAGGAGGGGCAGTAGGAGTGGGTGGGGCTGTTGTCCTTCCCTCCCATTCTCATATTGTCAGGGAGCTCCCCTCTGGTGGGGAGATATGGGATTGTCTCTTCCCCAGGTATGTACTCTCACGGAATTGGGAGGGGTGGGGCTTGCCCCAGTCAGGCCTATCCTAGTTTGGGGTTCTATCGTGACTGACATCCAGGCTCTGCCTGGGTTTGTCCCTCTCAGTCGTGGCCCCACTGTGTGGGTCTGACATTCAGAGAATTGCTGGGGAGGGGGTTTGTGTCAGTCCTGGACTTACCAGTATCTCTTTGGAGTTCTTCCTCATTCTTTTCTGGCCATAACTTTTCTCCCTCAGCTGGATCAGGGTAAGGGGTGAGGTGCCAGGAACTCAACACTCTTAGGTCCCTCTGAAGTTTGTGCTTTCAGGATATTTCCTCTGGGTCACAGTCAACCCCTGAGTAGTTGCTCCATGATGAGCAAGTCAGAGCACTTATACCCTGCCTTCAAGATGGTGGCAGGGTGCTTCTCTTGTCCTCTCTTGTGGGACTCTGCCTCTGGGCTCCCTCTACTGCCTCTGCTGCCAGTGTCTGGCCAGGTGCTGAAGTGGTGAGTCAAAGTCTGGAACTGGCAGTCTCTCCTGCTGCAGTGATGAGGCAGAGTGTGGATCCAGTAGTCTTTCCCCATCACTTCTTCACAGGAAAATTTTTTCCCTTTAAAAAATGATGGCGCTTGGCTTCTGGACCTGGGAAGTGCCAGGGACCATGCAGAGAAGCTGCAGTACCAGCAGCTGTACCAGGAGGACTCTGACCACTTGATCATGAGCCCCTACTTAGTCTTTCCTTGCATTTTCTTTCCAGGAAGAGTTTTGTTGATTAAAAAACTTGCCTCTCGGCTTCTGTGTCCTGGGAATCACTAGGTTCTTAGCCGAGCAGCTGTGGCACTAGCTGCTGCACCAGGAGAGGCCTGGCTGCTAGCTCCCAATTCCTTACTCAGTCAACCACTCACAAGCCCACTCACTCACCTGCACAAACACAAAATTTTCCATACACTCACTTACTCATACTGGGACTTGCATAGTCTGATTGGCTCAGCTGCCATCTTCCCTGTTCTCCCTTAAGGCAAATTTTTTATTCTAAGATAAATACTATAATTCTATCAGTATTTAAAAATGCATAGTTCATTTTCCAGAATTTAAGGAAATTCTTTCTTTTTCTCATATTTGTTATAAAAATATTTTGATATGCTTCAATTGGTCAGGCTATTTTTGATAAACAGAAAAAGATTCATATTGGAATTTAGTGACTAACCTGCATACAAATATTAAACTATAGTATGTTTTTTAGTTCATTTATGAAATATTATGCTATTATTAAATGGTGGTTAATTATAATAAGCTTTGAAGACTTTGGTCTTGCTTCACTATTAAGAACAGAATGCTTTTATCATAAATATTAATGTAGTGAAAATTGATTAAATAATTAAATTTTTATATTAAATATTGTAAGTTATAAATACATTCTAGGTTAATTAGAGGATAACTTAATATTTTTCATTCTAATTATTTGAATTGCTTACCTTTGAATGAAATCACAAGTTCCCAATAAAATTGTGGGTCTCAGTATCAAAAGATCAGGAGATAGTTTAGAAAACCTAGAAAAGTATCTTGTTTGGAATATTACTGGACAAAAATTTAATTCCAAAGATGTTCACTTAGCTCTTCAAGGTCTAGCTAGACTAAAACAAAAAACTAGAATAAATATTTCCCTCTATAATCTAGAGTTGGATTTCTACTTCCAGAGTTTCACAGATATTTTGTGCAATAACATTTTAGTTTAGAATACTATTCCCAAATAGTAATCCATAGAATACTGGTTCTAAAGATGTGTTATTAAGGAATGCAACTTAAAATTTTTTGTTTGCTTGTTTTAGAGTCGTAGGGCATATGTGAGAATTTGTTACATGAGTAAATTATGTGTCGGTGAATTTCTAGTGAGGGCTCTCCCCACTAATAGTGGACATGGTACCCAAAGGGTGGTTGTGTGTCCTTTGTCCCTCCTCCCTTCCTGTCTGTATTTTGTTTTTTAGCAGTGCCCAGGTTCTGTTATTTCCACCTTTGTATCTGTGTATCTAATGTTTAGTGTACAATTATGAGTGAGAAAGTATAATATTTAGTTTTTTGTTTCTAAGATAGTTCATTAAAATGATGGTCTCTAGCTGTGCATCCATGTTGCTGCAAAGAACATGAATTTGTTCTTTCTTAATGACTGTATACTATTTCATCATGTATATGTACTGATTTTTCTTTATCCAGTACACCTTCAATAGGCATCTGGGTTGTCCACGTTTTTGCCATTGTGAATAGTGCTACAATAAATATTTGCATTCAGGTGTCTTTTTGGTAGACTAATTTATGTTCCTCTGGGTATATATTCTCAGAAGTGGGATTGCTGGGTTGAAGAGTAGCTCAATTTTTAGCTTCTTGGGAAACTGCCATACTGCTTTCCACAAAGGTTGAACTAGCTTACATTCCCACCAACAGTGTAGAAATGTTTCATTTTCTCTGTAGCCTCTCCAGTCCCTGTTGTTTTTTGACTTGGTAATGATAGTCAACCTGACCAATGTGAGGTGTTATCTCACTGTAGTTTTGATTTGCATTCCTCTGATTAGTTAAGCTAAGTACTTTTTTTTTTTTTTGAGTTGGTGTCTCACTCTGTCACCCAGACTGGAGTGCAGTGGCCGCTCCCGGCCACCGCAGCCTCGACCTGCTGTACTCCAGTGATCCTTCCACCTCAGCCTTCTAAGTAGCTGGAACTACAGGCACGCACTACCATGCCCAGCTGATTTTTTTTTTTTTTTTTTTTTGAGTTGGAGTCTCACTCCATTGCCCAGACTGGAGTGTCCGTTGCCCAGACTGGAGTGCAGTGGCCACTCCCAGCCACTGCAGCCTCGACCTGCTGGGCTCCGGTGATTCTTCCGCCTCAGCCTTCCAAGTAGCTGGAACTACAGGCACGCACTACCATGCCCGGCTGATTTTTTGATTTATTATAGAGATGAGGTCTCGCCAAGTTGCCCAGGCGGTTCTCGAACCCGCGGGCTCAGGCAATCCACTCACCTCAGCCTCCCAAGGCGTGGGATTACAGGCTGAGCCACCGAGCCCGGCCAAGCTAAGTATTTTTATGTATTTGGTAGTCATTTGTATATCTTTGAAAAGTGTGTGTTCATTTCCTTTGCCCAGTTTTCAATGGGGTTATTAGTATTTTTACTATGAATTCATTTGAGTTCCTTATAGATCCTGGATGTTAAGCCTTTGTTGGATACATAGCTTACAGATATGTTTTCCCCATTCCATGGTTGTTTCTTTACTCTCTTGATGGTTTATTTTGCTCTGTAGAAACTGTTTAGCTTGATAAAGTCCTTCCTGTCAATTGTGGATTTTGCTGCATTTGCTTTTGAGGACTTGGCCATGAATTCATTGCCTAAGTCAATGTCCAGAAGGGTGGTGCCTTATTTTTCTTCTAAGATTTTTATAATTGCAGTTTCACATTTAAGTCCTTGATCCATTTTGAGTTAATTTTTTTATATGATGATAGGTATGGGTCCAGTTTCATTCTTCTGCCTTTGGGTAGACAGTTTTCACAGCACCATTTGCTAAATACAGTTTCCTTTTCCCAATGTTTGTTTTGTCAGCTTTGTTAAAGATGTTTTGGTTGAAGGTTTGTGGTTTTATTTCCAGATTCTCTGTCCTGTTCTATCGGTCTATGTGTCTATTTTAGTACCAGTACCATGCTGTCTTGGTTACTATAGCCTTGTAGTAAAGTTTAAAGTTTGGGAGTGTGATACCTCCAGTTTTGTCCTTTTTTTGCAGAGGATAGCTTTAGCTATCCGGACTTTTTTTTTGCTTCCATTTAGTTTTATCTGCTCTAGGTCTGTGAAAAATGATGCTGGTAATTTGATAAGGATTGTATTGACTTCATAGATTGAGTTGGGTAGAATGGACATCTTGATACTGTTTCTTCCATGAGCATGAGCAAGAGAGGTTCTTCCATTTGTTTGTATCATTATTGATTTCTTAGAGCAGTGTTTCATATTTTTCATTGTAGGAATCTTTCACAAGTTCCTTATAGATCTTTATCTTTGACTGTATAGATGCCAAGTCTTTTTATTTTTACTGTGGCTATCATGAATGGGATTGTGATTTAGACTTTGTTCTCATCCTGCTTATTGTTGATACATAGAAATGCAACTGTTTTTTTGCACACTTATTTTGTTTACCAAGATTTTACCAAAGTCATTTATCAGTGGAAGGAAGTTTTTTGAAGGGCTCTTGAAGGTTTTCTAGGTATAAAATCATATCATCTGCTAAGAGGGATAATTTAACTTCCTCTTTTCCTATTTGTATTCCCCTAATTTCTTTCACCTGCTTGATTGCCTTAACTATCACTTCTAGTACTGTGTTAAATAGAAAGGATGAAAGTATGCATTCTGTCTTGTTCCAGTTCTTAGAGAAAATGATTCCAGCTTCTGCCTGTTATGTATGATGTTGGCTGCAAGTTTGTCAAAGATAGCTCTTAGTATTTTGAGGAATGTACTTTCAATGCCTGGGTATTTGAGGGTTCTTATCAAGAAGGGGTGTTGGATTTTATCAAATGTTTTTATTTCATCTATTTAGATAATCATGTATTTCCAGATTTTACACATTTATGTGGTGGATCACATTTACTTATTTGCATATGTTAAACCAGCCTTTCATTCTGGGAATGAAGCTCAACTGGTCAAGATGGACGATGTTTGTAATGTGCTAGTGTATGAGATTTGCCAGAATCTTGTTGAGAAATTTTGCATATATGTTCATCAGGAAAAATGGCCTGAAGACTTATTTTCTTCTTGGGTCCTTGTCATTTTTTGGTATCAGAATGATCTTGGCTTTATAGAATGAGCTAGAGAGAATTCCTTCCTTCCTAATTACTTGGAATAATTTCAATAGTACTGGAATCAGTTCTTCCTTGTACATCTTGTAGAATTCAGCTGAGAAACCATCTAGCCCAAGGCCTTTTTTGGCAAGGATGTTTCTTATTACTGAATCAATTACTTGAATTGTTATTAGTCTGTTTAGGGTTTCAGTATTTTCCTGTTTCAAATTTGGGAGGTTATATGATGACAGTAATTTCTCCATTTGTACTAGATTTTCTAGTTTACTCACATACAGATGTTTGTAGTAATTTCTGATAATCTTTTATATTGCTTCAGGGTTGGTTTTAACATTATCTTTTTCTTTTCTAATTTTTTTATTAGAATTCTCTCTTTTTTTTGTTTATGTGTCTGGAGTTCTGTCAGTATTATTTATCCTTTCAAAGAAACAATTTTTTGGTCTTCATTTCATTTTACTGTGGATTTATTTTGATGACGTCCATTGTTATACTGATTCTGGGATTGGAGTGCTATTGTCTTCCAGGCTCCCACAGGTGCAATGTTAGATTGATTACTTGAAATTTCTCTATTTTTTAAAATATGTATGTGCAGTGTTAAAAACTTCTCTCTTAGTATCACTTTCATGGTATCATAGAGGTTTTAGTACATTGTTTCTTTTTTTCTAGGAAACTTTGTTTTTCTGTCTTGATTTCTATGTTAACCCATAAGTCATTCAGAATCTTGTTGTTTAATTTCCGTATATTTGTCTGTTTTGGGTGGAAGGCTTCTGTTAGTGGTGATATTTATTTTTATTCTACTATGGTCTGAGAAGATATTTGATATGATTTTGACCATTTGAAATTTATTAATGCTGGATTTATGTCTGAGTATATGTTTGATCTTAGAGTATGTTCCATGCACTGATGAAAGGAATGTATATTCTGTGGTTGTTGGGTGAAGTATTCTGTAGATGTCTATTAGATCCAAATGGTAAGTGTCAAGTTAAGGTTCCAGATTTCCTTGTTAGTGTTTTGCTTGATGATCTGTTTAAAGCTGTCAGTAGAACATTAAAGTGTCCAACTATAATTGTGTGGTTGCCTATGCCTCTCTTAGTTTAATTTGCAGTTGTTTTATAAATCTGTATATTCCCATGTTGGGTACATATACATTCAAGAATGATATTTTTTGCTGGTGAATTTAACCTTTTATCATTACGCAGTGTCCTTTAGTGTCCTTTTTTAACCTTTATTGATTTAAAGTCTGTTTTGTCTGGTATAAGAATAGCTACCTCTGCTAATTTTTGTTTTCCATTTGCCTGAAATGTCTTTCTCCAGCCCTTTACCTGCAGAATATGGGCATCATTTGCAGTGAAATGGGTTTCCCTAAAGGCAGCAGAAGGATGGATCATACTTCTTTATCCAATTTGCCACTCTGTGCCTTTTGAGTGACACATTCAGTCCATTCATGTTGAAGGTAATTATTGATATGTGGGGGTTTGTTCCTGTCATATTGTTATTAAGAGGATGCTTTGCTTTTATAGGCTTTGTGGTTGATTTTTATGGTCTGCAAACTTCTTTTTACTTAATGTATGTTTTAGTGATGGGTGGGGGCATTCTTTAGTTTCTGCACTTAGAACTGTCTTAAGCATCTCCTGAAGGGCTGCTCTAGAGATGTCTAGAATTATCTTAGTCATTGGATGTAGGGGTTCCAACTCTACTCTGGTACAGGTGCCCTTGGGGTTGTGGAGTGGCCTCGTTTTGTGTAGATGGAACCACTCCTTTTGCCCATCTAGGTAAGGCCATCCCTTTTGCAGCTGTTGAGAGTGGATATTTCTCCCTTAGTCCACAGGTGGGCAGGGTCATCGCTGCCAGGCAGCATGGAGGTGCCCCAACTCCTAATTTTCTCTCAAATCACCTTATTCAATGAAACTTATCTTGGAAGAATAGGAAATTACTGACTGGAGTTACTTTTCTTTAAGAATGTTGAAAATAGGACTCCATTTCCTCTGGTTTGTAGGGTTTCTGCTGAGAGGTCTGTTACAATTCTGATGGTTCTTCCTTGGTAGATGGTCTATCCCTTCTTTCTAGCTGATGTTAGGGTTTTTTCTTTTGACCACCTTGACAAGTCAGATTATTATGTGCCTTGGGGATGGTGTTCTCATGTAGTACCTCATAGGTGTTTTCTGAGTCTCTTGTGTCTGCATGTATGCCTATGTAGCGAGATAGGGGAAGTTTGCTTGGATGGCATCTTGGAAGGCTTGTTCCAGGGTGTTCTTAGATTCCTCTTCTCTCTCAGGGATGCCAATCAATCATAGATTTGGTCTCTTTTTATAATCCAAGACCTCTCATATGCTTTGTTCATGATTTCTAAATCTTTGCTTCTTTATTTTTTACTTTTCTCAGACTGGATTAGTTCAATAATTTGATTCTCAAGTTCTGAGTTTCTTTTCTCTTCCTGGTCGATTCTGCCATGAAGTCTTGCTATTATTATGTTTTCTAGTTTCAGTAGAGAATTCTTCATTTCCAGAAGTTCAGTTTGGCTCTTTCTTAGAATGATCAGGTCAGATTTCACTTTTTCCTGTACTATTTTCATGGCCTGGATAATTTGTGTGTCCACTTTCTCATGAATCTTGTTGAGCGTATTTGCCATCCATAGTCTGAATTCCATGTTTGTCTTCAGGGACAAGTCATTTCTAAATCAGTTCCGTTGCTTGGAATCTGGGAAGCTTCTTTGTGTGTATCATCTCAATAAGGTTTTGGGGCTTGATAGTGGTTTTCCTCTGGTTCTTCCTCATGTGTAAAAGAAATTCTTCTCTCTTTTTTTAATTAAAGTTACTACTATTGAGGTGGCAGCTTGTATTGTTTTTTTGCCTGACTACCTTTTGCTGTTCTACCTGTTGAAGGGGCAGGAAAGATGGTGAACCTAGTGAAAAATGTCTGGTACTGCTTCACTAGTGAAGTCTGGCAGGAGCAGCAACATCCTTTCTTCTAGTTCAGAGGCTTGCCTTCCCTCCAACACAAGTTCCAGGAGCCCTGGTTGTCCAGGAGCACCAGAGAACCTCTTTCCAGATCAGTACCTTATCTGTAGGATTAGTAGGTAGCCAGGAGGGGCTCCAACTCTACTCTGGAACAAGGGTTCTTAGGGTTGTGGAGTGGCCTACTTTTGTGTAGATGGAACCACCTCTTTTGCCCATCTAGGTGAGGCCGCCCCTTTTATAGCTGTTGAGAGTGGATATTTCTCTCTCAGTCCACAGGTGGGCAGGGCCATTGCTGCCACACTGCACAGAGGTGCCCCAACTCCTAATTTTCTCTGTATCTATGGGAAGGGCTATTGCAATGATGACAGCCCTCTGAGCACAAGAGTTTCTGTATCCCTGATCTGGGGCCACAACAGATTCCAGTGCTGGAGAAACATCCCAGAAGTGGGTGTGCCCCCTTGCTGGATGCTGGAGAGGAAGGGTTCTTATAGTTTGAGGTTTTACATTTAGGTCTTTGATAATTTAGAGCTGATTTTTGTGTATGGTGATAGGTAGGGATCTTGTTTTAATCTTCTGCATGTGGTCAGCCAGTTTTCCCAGCACCATTTACTGAATAGATACTCGTCTCTCCAGTGGTTGGTGGTGGAGGTTTTGTTAAAGATGAGTTGGTTAAGAAATTGTGGCTTTGCTTCTGGAATCTCTATGTTCCATTAGTCTGTATGCCTATCTTGTAGCAATACTGGGCTATTTTGAGTATTGTAGCTTTATAATGAAGTTTAAAGTCTGGGAATGTAATACCTCCTGCTTTGTTTGTTGTTGCTGTTGTTGTTGTTGTTTGCTGAGGATTATTTTGGCTATTTGTAGTCATTTATGCTTCCATATGAATTACTGTATTGTCATTTCCAGGTCTGAGTAAATTCTTACTCCTGGTAATTTAATGGGTATTACGTTAAATCTGTAGATCGCTTTGGGTAGAATGGACATCTTAACAATGTTGATTCTTCCAGCCCACAAACATGGAATAATTTTCCATTTGTTTGTGTCATCTTTGAGTTCTTTGAGTAGTGTGTTGTTGTTTTCATTGTAAAGATCTGTCATATCTCTGGTTAGGAAGATGCCAAGGTATTCATTTTTTGTGTGTCTATTGTGAATGAGATTGTGCTTTTTATATGGGTTTCTGTTTGTTTATTGTAGGCGTTGGGAATACAACTGTCTTTTCACGTTTATTTTATACCCTGAGACTTTGCCAAAGTCTTTTATTAGTGCAGGGAGATTTTTAACAGATTCTCTTGGGTTTTCGAGGTATAGAATCATGTCATCTGCAAAGAGGGATAATGACTTCCTCTTTTCCTGTTTGGATACCCCTGATCTCCTTCCCTTGTCTGATTGCTCTATCTAGGACTTTCAAAACTATGTTGAACAAGAGGGGTGACAGTGGGCATCCTTTTCTTGTTCTGGTTTTCAGGGGAATGGCTCCAATTTCTGTCTGTTCAGCAGTATGTTGGTTGTGGGTTTCTCATACATGGCTCTCACTATTTTGAAATATATTCCCTCTATTCCTAGATGTTCAAGGATTTTTATCAAGAAGCAGTGCTGAGTTTTATCAAAAACTTTTTCTGCATCTAATGAGATAATTATGTGTTGCTTGTTTTTCCATCTGTTGATGTATTTAATTACATTTCTGGTCTTGCAGATGTTGAACCAGCCCTGCATCCTGGGAATGAAGCCTACTTCATCATAGTAGATGATTTTTGAGATGTGCTGTTGGATCCAATTTGCTAGAATCTTGTTGAGAATTTTAGCATCTATGTTCATTAGAGATATTGGCCTGTAGTGTTTTTTTTGTTGTTGTTGGATCTTTACCTGGTTTGAGTATTAATGTGATGTTAGCTTCATAAAATGACTTGGGTAGAGTTCCATCTTTTTCAGTTGCCTGAAATACTTTCAGTAGGATTGGTACAAGCTCTTCCTTGTGTGTTTTGTAGAATTCCACTGGAAAACCATCTGGTCTAGTGCTTTTTTTTGTAGATAGTTTTCTTATGATATAGTCGATTACTGGATTATTATTAGTCAATTTAGGGTTTCAATTTCTTCTTTTTTCAAACTGGGGAGTTTATATAATCTCAGAAAGTCCTCCATTTCATTTAGGTTATCAAGTTTGTTTCCATACAGTGTGCATAGTAATCTCTGGTAATCTTTTGTATTTCTTCGGGGTCTGTTGTGACTTGATCTTTTGCATTTTTGATTGTGTTTATTTTGGCTTTTTCTCTCCTTTTCTTGGTCAGTCTAGCAAGGGGTCTATCAATCTTGTTTATTCTTTCAAAGAACCAGCTTGTTGTTTTGTTGATTTTTTAGCATTATAGTTTTGTCTTCTATGTCCTGAATTTGGGCTTTTATTTTGGTGATCTGGATTCTTCTACTGAAGTTAGGGTTTTGGTGGTCTTGCTTTTCCAGCTTCCTTAGATGATTTTTTTAGGCTGGTAACTTGTGATCTTTCCATTTTCTTCGTGTGTATTCATAGAGGTATGAATTCCCCTCTTAGTACTGTTTTCATGGCATCCCAGATATTTTGGTAAGATATTTCTTCATTTTCATTTATTTCTAGGAATCTTTTAATTTCTGTTTTGATTTCTGTATTGACCCAGGAGTTATTTAGCATCGTGCTGTTTAATGTCTATGTCTTTGTGGGTTTTGAGGGAACTTTGTTGGTGTTGATATTTATTTTTATTCCACTGTGGTCTGAGAAGGCGCATGGCAATATTTCAACCTTATAAAATTTGTTTATATTTGATTTATGTCTGAGGATGTGGTCAATCTTAGAGTATGTTCCTTGTGGTGATGAGTAGAATGTATATTCCATGGTTTTGGGGTGGAGTGCTCTGTACTGATCAATTAATTCCTTTTGATCAAGCATCACATATAGTTTCCGGATCTCCTTGTTAATTTTTTTGTCTTAATGATCTGTCTAGGGTTGTGAATGGGATATTTAAACCCCCAGCTAGGATAGTGGTAGAGTCAATATCTTCTTTAAGTTTACCTAGAAGCTGCTTTATGAAAGTTTGTCCTCCTGTATTGGTGCATATATGTTTAGGATGGATATTTCTTCTTGTTGGATCAAACCTTTTATCATTATGTGGTGGTCTTCTGTATCTTTTTGAATTTTTGATAGCTTAAAGGATATTTGGCCTGATATTAAGACCGTGACTCTTGCTTTCTTTTGTGTTCCGTTCACCTGAAAATTTGATTTCCATCCTCTTACTTTGAGTCTGTAAGCGTTTTTCCTGGTGAGATGAGTCTTTTGGAGACAATATATTGTTGCATCTTGGTATTTTATTCATTTGTCATTCTATGGCTTTTCAGAGGTGCATTTAGTGCATTCACATGCAGGCAAATTATTGAGATGTGAAAATTTATTCCTGTTATGAGATTCTTATAGTCTTGTTGCTGGTTTATTATTATTATTATTTGTTGTCTTTCTTTTGATTTTTAGGTTGGTTTATGTGTGTTTTCCATCTTTTTCCTGCATTCTTGGGAAGGGCGTTGTTCTTTTTTTCTTTCTTCTATGTTTAGTACTTTCTTAAGTGTTTCTTATAGAGCTGGTCTGGAGGAGGTGAAAACTCTTAGAGACTGAATGTCTGGGAAGGATTTTAATTCTCCATCACTGATGTAACTTAGCTGGGTATGTAATTCTTGGTTTAAATTGTTTATATTTGAGATCTTTGAAGATCAGACTCCAATCTCTCCTAACCTGAAGTGTTTCTGTAGAGAAGTCTGATGTTATCCTGATTGGTCTTCCCTAATAGGTGGTCTATTTCTCTCTTTCTGCCTTTAGGACTTTTTTTTAATGCCTACTTTGTGTAGATGAATTACTATGTGTCTAAGAGTTGGTCTTCTCATTTGTTGTCTTGCAGCAGTTCCCCGAATCTCTTGTGTTTGAATAATTGTGTCACTGTTGAGATGAGGAAAGTTTTCTTGGATAATTTTGTGGAATATTTGATCCAGGGTGGTCTCTGTCTCTTTGTCTGCCTCAGGGATTCCAATTAATCTTAGGTTTGGCCTTCTGATATAATTGCTCATTTCTGGGAGGTTTTGTTCTTTCTTTTTAAGCTTCTTTTCTATGTTTTCAACAGTTTGGGTTAACTCCATATTGTGGTCCTCAAGCTCTGAGACTCTTTCTTCTACTTGATTAATTCTGCTTTCCATGCTTATCAGTTTGTTGTTTATTTCATTCACTGTATTCTTTATTGCTGTTATCTCAGTTATCAGCTCCTTCATTCTTTCCTCTTGTTTGTCTTCATTTCTACTTATTCTCTCTATTAACCTCTTGATATCTGGGTTTGTGGTTTGAGACCAGTTATTTGGGGGCTCTTCATTATTTGTGTTCTGAAGTATGTATCCTCAGTGGTTGACCTCTCAGAAGTCTGTGTGAGATCCATATTCTTCCTTTGATTTTTCTTCTTTTGTGTAGGTTTTCCTCCCCCCTTTTTTAACCTCTTCTTTGATTCTGTTGTTCAGTGATGGGGGGATAGTTTTTAACTTCTGTTTCCTCAAACTTCTATTCTTCCTTATGTAGATCCTCTGGCTTTGTTCAATTCTGAAGTTTGACTGGGGGGGGCTGTGCTTTTTGCACTTTTTAATTTAATTAAGGGGGGATCTGTGATTCACAATCTATCTGCAAATCCCATTATCTGCTGACAGGTATCTGGGCCCCCTGGAATCCACTTCCCACCACCTTACAATCTGTCCATGCAGTGGGAGTATATGTTTGCCCCCTGAAAGCAAAATGAGGTAAGAAAAGGGAAAATAATGGAAAAAGGAAGGAGAAAGATGAAAGGAAGAGAGAGAGAGAGAGAGAGAAGAAGAGGAAAATCAGATAGGTGTATCAACTAACGAATAAACAGAGAAACAAACAGAAAAAACAAAAATGTACATATAGTCATATAAACCAACAAACAAACCAAAACCCCCCTGTTGATGTACTCTCCCTCAGAAATACCCATACACAAACAGAAAATATAAAAAAAAAATTAAAATAACAGAAACAAAGTAAGTATGAAAACATAAACAAAAACAGAAAGAGAGAAGGAAAAAACAAAAAGCAAAACAAAACAAGCCAAAAACCAAAACTCACTCTGTGGCTGTTTCTGTAACTCCAAGTAACTTTGGTTGCCTTCTCTGCATTAAGGAGCAGCTCTGGTCTCTAGTTCCTCCCCTCCGCTCTCAGCACAGGCTGATAGGGTTGCTTTCAGTGTGGGTCAGATGCCACATGGACTAGTATGGGAGGAGGGTGGATCAGTTCTGGACTCAAAATATTCCCGAATTAAATATTTTTTTATGATTGTAGTAATCTTTTGGCTTTCATAAGATAAATCTTTGCCTCCTACTAAGATACACATAATTACAAAATTCACCAAAAATAGGAAGCATATTCAGGGCTGCATAGCCAAAACAAACAAAAAAGGTCCAATTCAGAGATATAATTTTATTTTATTTTTTAAATTAATTTAATTAATTAATTAATTTATTTTTGAGTTGGAGTCTCACTCTGTCACCCAGACTGGACTGCAGTGGCTGCTTCTGGCCACTGCAGCCTTGACCTGCTGGGTTCCAGTGATCCTTCCACCTCAGCCTCCCGAGTACCTGGAATTACAGGCATGCACTACCATTCCCGACTGATTTTTAATTTTATTTTATTGTAGAGATGAGGTCTCGCCAAGTTGCCCAGACGGGTCTTAAACCTGTGGACTCAGGCAATCCACTCACCTCAGCCTCCCAAAGCGCGGAATTACAGACTGAGCCACCAAATCTGGCTCAGAGATATAATTTTAAAAGGAAATGTACTTGGATCCTAAGATGTACTTAGGACAAAGGGAAATTATGAGAAATCCAATATTTTATTATTTGTTCATCAAATATGTGTAGACCCCTAAAATATGTTGGCCAATAGAGTTACAAGCCTGAATGTGACATATGAGATTGACCTGTATAAAATTGCCATATTTTCTGGGTTCAACCTAATAGCTGAAGCTCTAACATTACTTAAATTAGAACATGAAGCATATGGAAGCAAAATGTTTTTGAAATTGGGTTGTTTTTCAATTTCAGATAGCAATATTGCACATACATGTACGTTATGTATATCTTGACTTTGTGTAGTTGTAAAAGGACTATGATCTTCTATTGAGTGGAAAGAGAAGGGATTAGGTTTTTTTATTTAAATGATCTAGTTTGAGATAAGTGTGTAAAACAATGATAGTGGAAATTTCACTATCTCTTGTATCCTAATTTTAATTATATGTTGAGCTAGCAGTATGAATCTCCTATATTGAGAATTTATTTCTAAAAATACAGATTCGTGGGGCCTACTTCAGGTGGGATAGCTAAGACAATAATGTGGGATACAAGGGAGGGAACTAGGTTCAGACCATACTTTTTAATATACTCCTTACAATTCTCCCCAACTAATCTGGAATGTCAAGATGACAACAGTCTAATGGGGATTAAGTTATGTGGGTGCATTTTGTGCTCAATTGTTGTTTTGGCTTGTACTTTCTGAGTTACCTTCAGAGTGAGGCTTAGTATGCAAGTTGACTGGGGTTTCTGTTAGCTCTGTTTTGTTATTTATGTCAACTGCCATGTATGACAGTTCCTTAATAACTTTTGAAAATATCTCTTTATTATTCTAGGAAATTTTACAGTCTGTTTTAAGTCTATATCTATATGAACATTACACACACTGGATTTAATTTAAGAACACACACACACATGCACGAACAGATACACAATACTCTTTTACTGCCCAGCGTATATGCAAATATCATTTTAGTAAAAAATGCTTGTAACTAAAATTGCATCTAATTTGGCTGAATAGGATAATTTCATGTAATTATTAAAGCACATAAACCAGCAGTAAAAGTGAGGACTAGTCACCATTTAATTTAGTTGGAAAATCTAACAAAACATGTTTTTAATAAAAATGATGTAAAACAGTATATTTAGTAGGAAATTAAATTCAGTGGTTAATTTTTTATGATGGTGAGTTTTAATTAGAAAAGCTATTAAAATGTTTTTCAAGCTGAACAGCAAATTCCCTACTGAGGTTATGTTGTCTTATGTAAGTCATTTTATTTGTTTTGCAAGTTTGTTTGCCTTTAACTGTTTCTAATTGCTTAGAAAATTTTGCATAGAGGAAAAATTGTTAATAGTATGTTGATTTTTTTTCCACAAATGTAATAGGATATTTGACTTCAAACTTTAATCTGTTCTTAACGGTGTTATTATTCTCTATTTTTAAGTTACATATATTTTTGGACTTAAAATACCAGATGATACATTGCTGCTGTTTTTTTCTTATTTCAAGTTATTTTAATGCCATCTTTAAAATAATTTACATAACAAATTTATTTAATTAATTATTCTGAGTTGAGTTAGTTATGTTGATGAAGCTTTTAGAAAACTTTTTGCTTGACTGTGCTCTATCAGTAATTATATAATAATTTGCAGAAATATAAGCTACATTTATAGATAATGTAAAGAAAACAAGTAATTAGAAGGAATGTTAATATAAAATGGAAGAAATTTTGATTGTTAAATTCATTTGTAATGTTATTATGTGTATGTATTTATATATATCTATATATTTCATCATTTGAATTAGTTTCAAGCAGTAATTCTATTTACAAAAGCAAAAGAAGAAAGAACAATTTGGTTCACATATACAGTATAAATATAAAAAAGGATGCTTAGTAATGCATTTATTTAAAATGCTTATATAGGGAATATTACTTCCCTTTTACATTTAGGGTCATATTACTTAGAAGTTTGCTCTACCTTTCTTGAGTTAAAATTCTACTTTTGGATACTTTACTTGTATCATGTAAGTAATTTTTCACATAAATGAGTACTTGTTTAGAGACTTAGCTTATTGATTTCTGTCGGAAACTTGCCACACCCCAGAGACCAGTCCCATTTTAGCTAGGTCCTGATCCTCTGCAAAATTAGGTGAAATTGGCTTGATTCCATGTTCACCTTGGAGAGTCTATTCTGATCATTGAAGGATGTCAGATTAATTTGGAATTTTACTTCTGGATTACCTCTTTGTTTTGAGATATTACTCTTTTGTTTGTTGACTAACTTCATTACAGTGTTTGCTGGTCCACGAACTTACATGGATCCAAGCTCAATGTTTTATCACCTCCAAAAGATGTCAAAATTCTGTTGGAACCAAGAAACAGATACTAGACCCTTTAGTCCTTGAATATTGAGTTTTGTCTGTCTGTTAACTCATGAATAAGGTTAAGAATCTTCATAACACTGGAGAGATGTTCGAAAACATGTATCTTTCCTATACTTATTCAAATACATTTTAAACCTATCAATTCACGCCTCCAGCCGCTTCATAGAACCCCACCACCTACATTTTTCTAATTTGAAAGTCTTCAGACTGTCTTTTTTTCCTAATTGTTTTGTTTGTTTTGACTATCACCTGGCCAGGCTTTATAATCTATTACTGTAAAGTCAGTACCATGCTGTGTTTCTTTATAACTTCCTTGTGCTCATTTGGGTCAGCTAGCCAGTACTTCTTTAAATAAAAAGAAAAACAAGCTTTAGCCTTTAGGCAAAAACAATTTTAGTGTTGAATAGGGTTTTGAAGCAGTTGTGCAGACAGATAAATCAACTGTAACATGGGGCTAAATTGATCATAAAATTCTTTATTTACTAGGTTTATAGGGATCTTAGTTAGGTTGTATGTTGATATAAGAAAAGTACAGTTGGCAGATATTGAAGAAAGAGGTTGAAATGATATTCCATTATACATTTATACTATAGTTATTTTCTTTTTTGGTCTTCATTCTCCACTTGACTGGAAGTACCTGGGGACAGAAAACAAAAATATAGCTCTTTGCACACTCTCTTCAGAGTCATGCAGAATGTTTGACATATAATAGAATGTAAATACTCTGATTTAAAATTGTGTTTCAAAATTTCTTGCCCGTCTGTTTACCTCTGTAGTAAAATGCACTCAACTCTTAGACTCAATCTCTCTTGCCAAACATTGGATAGGCACATGCTCTCTTTGTCCATAGATGAATAGTCTGTCTTTTTTACAACTAAATTTGGGGTTCCTGATATTCATGCTGTCTTCCACATCTACCTCCAGAATCTGAGGAGCAATGAGACAAAAACTTTCAGATCTTAAAGGGAGTTCATTAAGTAGGCAGCATGAAGAAACTGCCAATCATAAATCTTGAGACCTGGTTTCTTATCGTTGCTCTGCCAGTAACTAGTTTTGCAGCCTTATTTATTAATTATTAACCTCATTGAGAAACCTTTTTTGTAAATGAGAATCTTAGTTAATCTCTCTCTAGTCTTCACTGTAGTTCCAGAACTATCTGAGTGTTTACCCTGTAAGAATTCTCTTTCTTGTTTATAACATTTTCTCTTGTCTCAGTTCTGTACATCTCTGAGCTGATTTAGTCTTTCCCAAAACTGGAGAAAGGGATTAAAGAGCAATGGAGATTCTTCCATTCTTCTCTAGCTGACCCTTCCTTAGAAAACCAAGTTGAATCTTGAAGGAACAGATGTTCTACTTCCCCAGTTTTCCCCTCTAGTCTTAACTGCAAGAGAAATCTAGAGTTGCTCTCTGCTTTCTGTTTCCTGTCAGTCTGCCATGCATCAAAAGCTCACAAGTATTGCCAAAATATTGTTAAATTATAACTTCCTTATTTTTCCTCTATGAAGAAACTCCTCTATGTATATATGGGGGTGAGGGGGGAGTGCAAAAAACCCAGAATTTATTTATTAAAAAGTTGTATATTTACTCTCACATGTTTAAACTTCAGTCACCTTCAGAGTACCCTCTGTTTGATGGAATACACTTATCAAGACACTTTTCCCACTGCTTGAAACAGTTTTTGAACTTGTCAATTTTGATACCTTTCAGTGCTTCTGATTTTTTTTTGTTGTTGTTGTTTGACCACTTCCACATCAGTAAAATGTTTCTCTTTGAGACTTTTAAAAATTCATCCAGGGAAGCAAAAAAAAAAAAAAAATTGCTCAAGGCAAGATCAGGTGAATAGGGAGGGTGGGGTACAGGAGTCATGCCATTTGGGGTCAAAAACTGCTGAACTCTCAGTGCGGTGTGGACAGGTATGTGCATTGTCATGGTAGAAGAACTAGTCATCTATTTGCCACAATTCAGAGAGTCTCTTCCACAAATCATGAGACAACCTTCTCAAAACGTCCAGATAAAAACCAATGGGTTCCTAGAACACTTACCTAGCTGGGGAAGCCTACTACAAGAGACCTTCCCTCTAAAAGATAAGTACTGAGCTACTAGAGTGTTTCTTGGAATTTCCTTTAACTGGATCATTATTATATCTTGGGCAATCTTAATGTCTGTATACATTTCAGAAATTTTGAGTGGTTTTTTTTTTTTTTTTTTGGCAGTCAGATATCAACCAGTTCATCTCTCAGTTTGGGATTATTTTACTAACATATCATTATTGCTTCGGTATAACAATGTCTTGAAAAATCAGTCCTGGTGTCATACAGGAAAAACAAAAGTGCAACTAATCAGTGCTTAGCTCTGTCCTTATTCAAATCTGTGATAAAGCAATCAAGAGAAATCAGAATATCATAAGGACAGTGGAGCTTAGTACATTCAATGCTAATGTCAATATTCTAAAGTAGTCTCTGTGAGGGCTTACTTACTCTTCTAACGTGTCAGCACCACCCGCAGTTATTATTATTATTTTTAAGCTGAAGTGTCATGTCCATAATTATATTTTAGAGACCATAAAAAACATCTAAACACTCATCTCATTCAACTATCTAAAATGAAATTATTTTAAAAGATATTTCTAATGGGAAGTGATGATAAGAACTAAAATATCTCAACTGCTTACTGAACGCGAGGTACTATTTGAATAAATACAATTTTAAGTTTTCACGATTATCTATGTAGTGGATAGTTATTTATTTATTTATTTATTTGGCATAGATGAGGAAACTGAGGCTAATGAACTAGCTTATTGTCACCATAAGTGCTAAGTAATATAAACAGGACTGGAACATAGCCATTCTAGTTCTGAAGCCTACAACATTAAGCATGAATTTCTAAGTTGCCATAAGCCCACCCCTGTAACCACTGCATATATTATATCCTGTAACTACTGTTTGTTTACACATATTGTTTTATGCCATGCTGCATCAACCATCCGATCATGTTCTTATTTTTGGGACAGAGGATTCATATTCTAGTTAATATTTTCATATAGCTTATACTTTTTAATTTGTCTGTAATTGCTACTAGTAGATGTTTTTGCATGCCTTTCTTTTTTTTTGTTTTTTTTTTGAGTTGGAGTCTCACTCTGTCACCTAGACTGGAGTGCAGTGGCCGCTCCCGGCCACCGCAGCCTCGACCCACTGGGCTCTGGTGATCCTTCCGCCTCAGCCTTCTGAGTAACTGGAACTACAGGCACGTGCTACCACGCCCTGCTCATTTTTTGATTTATTGTAGAGATGAGGTCTCGCCAAGTTGCCCAGGCAGGTCTCAAACTCGCGGGCTCAGGCAATCCACTCACCTCGGCCTCCCAAAGTGCTGGGATTACAGGCTGAGCCACCAAGCCCGGCCTGCATGCCTCTCTATTATAATGAAAGTACCTTCTTTGTTTTTGCATTGTTATAAATAAATTAAAATATTATTTGTAGCCATTGAAATCTATTGACTCTGTCTAGCTTTCTAAAACAGCAATAACAAACCTAAGTTCTGTGTATTTTAATAATATCTCTTGGCAATAATTGTCCTGTTTTTAAAATTCATTTTTGCTTATATCTGTTAAATATATAATTGACTTTTGACAATTTCTTTTATTCCTGCCAATTCTTCCCTTGTCTGGAAAGGACAATGAGAAATTGTGACTGGCCTCCTCCACTGCATTCATTATTTTGAATCTTCTCTTTTCATTTTACTGTGCTTTATTCTAAATAATGAGACCAAGTTCCGATACAAGGAAAAGAAAAACACTCTTCATTCATGACTATCCACTCATGCCCATAATGATTTACATTATCTTATAAACTTTTTATAACATTTCAGCTTTTCTTTGTGTGAAACAACAATAAAATATACACTTTTTGATGAATAGTACCATTTTACTACTCAAAGCATCTACATGAACAGGCTATTTTGAGATATAAATTATATAAGTCACATGTCCTAGTATAACACACTTTATATAACAATACTGGTCATTGTTAATCTAATAAACTATTCCAAAGGAATGTTAAAGTATGCATAAAGTGGAAATTATCCAGATTGTAGTTAAGTAGACTTATATGATAATGGTATATTCAGTCCTACCCAAATGTGAAGAAGCTTTTCAAAATTAAACAAAATACCAAACTTCAAAAGATGCCTTTGAATATAACTTATTGAAGTTACTTGTATTAAAAACAACAACAACAACAAACTAGACCAACATAATTCATAGAGTCCTTGTGATATTGTGGCTTTGAAAATTTATATTTGATAAATTGATAAATTAAGAGGTTAATGTTAAAATTAACTATCACTTAGGCAATTTTTTTTTCCTAATGATTGATTATGAATGCTTTATAGCCCTACATATCATATAGGACTTATCAACCAATTTATAAATAGGCTAGCTTCTGCATTAGCATCTATAGATAAAGAGCCAATTTCTAGTTTCTTAAAAAGAAGACTATAAGCCGGGCTCAGTGGCTCAGCCTGTAATCCCGCATCTTTGGGAGGCTGAGGTGAGTGGATTGCCTGAGCCCGCAGGTTTGAGACCTGCCTGGGCAGCGAGACCTCATCTCTACAATAAATCAAAAAATCAGCTGGGCGTAGTAGCGCGCGCCTGTAATTCCGGCTACTCGGAAGACTGAGGCGGAAGGATCGCCGGAGCCCAGCAGGTTGAGGTTGCGGTGGCCGGGAGCGGCCACTGCACTACAGTCTAGGGACAGAGTGAGACTCCAACTCAAAAAAAAAAAAAAGAAGACTATAAAATTTTATTCTGGGTATGAAAAATTTATAAATAATTTCCAGGTAGACTAGATATTTTGACTTTTTCCTTTGAAAACTCTTTCTAACCCATTGAGATGCTATTATAATAATAACTATCATGCGATTTAACAATCAAAATAATATCTTATGTCACATATTATTACCATTTCAAAACTAAATCCTGTCTTTTATTTTCTTGTCATTAAACCATTCTGCTTTTTTGCTATTAAAAATGATGCTTTACCTTGTTAAGCATATGTTTTCTCAGATTTCTTTTAAAAAACAGATCCCACACTATTATTAAAGATAATGATGTTTGTGACTAGCCTATGCAACATATTGGAGACCTAGTCTCTAAAAAAAAAAGGATGATGCCCATGGACAAAGATGTAGTATAACAGGCAGAGCAGTGACCCAGGGTTCACAGAACCAAAGTTTAGATCTGTGTTACTGGCATTGGGATCTTAACCTGCAGGAAATAGAAATAAACCAAGAGTCTGACAGACTTGAGCAAGACTGATTATTGGAAATTTCAGCTTGAGGAGAAAGGGAAACCACAACAGAAAGAATTCTGCTGCTGGTTCCCTGAAAGCAGGTCAGCTTAGGCTTCAATTTTGCCCTGGCTTGTTTCCCAGGTGTTATCATCAAATGTTAGGGTGATCCCAGAGTTGCACTTGCATGTTCTTATGTCATGTTTCCACATGCTTGGCATGATTCATTAGCATCTCAGATCTTCACCCAGGGTATGATTTGTCCTATTATAATGAAGTAAAGGTTATTTGGGACAAATTATAATAGATTCTGAGAAAGAGGGGTTTGGGACAAGTCTCTATCCCCCTAAAGACGGGAACTTGAGGGTAAAAAGGTTTGGGGTTCTTTTTGCTGGTTGGCTTCTTTATTGAAAGGAAGTATTTGTAGGCAAAGTGACAGCCTGCTGAAATGGCAAGTACAAGGGAAAAATGGGGAGTGGTCCTTTCCCAGTCAATTGCCCTGTCTCACTAGTTCCATGATCTATCTGTACTGGGTGTCTTGGTTTACGCTATCTTACATATGTTGGCCTAACAGCCCTCCATTTTCAACTGTGGTAATATTTGCCTTAGTAGCATCCAGAGTCCATTATAGGAATGAATAAGATAATATAGTCATTTACAACAGATATTGATTAAGCACCTACTATGTGCCAGAATTACATGCAGGGATAGGGATTCTACAGTGTGCAAAACAGAAAAGGGACCCACAGTTAAACTTAATATGTAGTCTGGTGGTGGGAGTATTAGATACCAACAAGCTAAATGTATAACTGCAAATTGGAGATAGGAGCCTTATGAGAAAGTATAGCTGTGGCATTGGTCTAACCTGAGGATGGAGGAGCTAGAAATGCTCCTCAGAGGAAGGAGCAGAGATCCAGAGGATGAATGACACTTCACAGGTAACAAAAGGCATGAGAGTATTTTAGGCAGAAGCAACAGCATGTGCCAAAGCCTGGTGCTTTGTAAACTGTTAAGGTGTAATGGGGCAATATTTTGATATTAAACTATGTGTCCTTGGTTTTTTAATTCCTTTTACTTCTGTTAGCTGTCTCTCCTTTCAGCAAAATCCAGGGTGTTTTGGATGAACAGTCCTCAGGCTAAGTCTGCTATAGAAAGAAGAAAGAATCAATTGCTTGACTTTTGAGTGCTTAAGTAGGTATTTTAAAATTAATAGCATAGATATGTATCTTTAAAACCATAGCTTTCACTTGCAAGATTTAGACATAGAAGAGAATTCTAAAAACTTGGTTTTAAATAGGAGCAAAAACCCAGAAGTCTGAATGAATAAATTATAGAAAGGACAAGAATGCATAATTATATAAGAACTTTTTTTCTTACAAAAAAGAACTTAATAGTTCAATCATATGTGTGTGGGAAAGAGCAATGCAGAGAAATGAGGTGCAAGGTTCACTGGGAAAACCCCAGTGTCCATGCTCCCATGGTAGGGTAGTTGGAGTTTGCTTGAAGGATACAAGACTAGAGTGAGTGAGTGTCTCCTTACCTAGAGTGTAGTCAGAAAGACTGTAAGCCTCATGGAGGGGATGCCATTTGTTAAACATGACACTTGTAGTGTTCAACAACACACTTAGCCAGAAGACTAAATGTATAGCTACAACCACAATACCATGAGGTACTTAGGTACTTAGGCTTAAGGAAAATCTCACACTCATACCAACCTGAAGTGTGGAGGCCAAGAAAAGCTGCTGAGAGGTTTGGCCGACTGCCACAGTCTCCTTGGTTGGGATGGAGAAATCCTGAATTTATCACCTGGAAGCCCTACAAGGTCATGGTTATCACCAACAGATTCAACAGGAAAGACATCTCATGAGAAAGCTCTTCCTTGGGGACAGTAAGGACGGAATACACTGGCCTCTCTTTTTGTCTGCCCACCCACTCTTACAAGACTTCACAAGACATTGTCATTCAGCATCCTAGAAAGAGAGAAGGTAGTTGTGGTTTCAGAATCCTGATAAAAGGGACTGAGTTTTAGCTGGGATGGTGATGACCTACATTTTACCTAAGTTTCCTTCTCTGCCCATAAGTGGGGCAAATAAACTAACTTCAATTACAAAGAAAAGCGTCTTCTATTTTTGTACACTTGAATTGGTGACCATATAAATTTATACAAGTCCTACATGAAATGTGAATGTTAGTTGTAACTGTCATTAGCTTTGGGGCAGAGGCTAGAAATGATCATTTCTAGAGTTTCACAGTTACCTTAAATGTATCATCCTGATTGATGTCCCTCCTTTTATAATACCTTGAAGAAAATTGGATATTATGTTCCTTATATACATGTGTTCTCTTATGAGTGATCACTGGGCATTTTAGAAATTCCTTTTAAAACAAAAAAAGAAATCCCTCTTAGATCAAAACAAATATTTTAAATCTGTGTTTGCTATCTATAGTATTTTGTTCGCTTGTAAGTACTTATTGAATTATTGCTTTCAATTGGTTTGCCATTATATATACATAGTCATGGTATCCTGAACATGACTTATTAAATGTTTTTTTCTTCTACATTTTCCTTTTTAAAATGAATTGATGATATATAGCAAAGGAGTACATTGTTACTGGCAAGAAATAATTGATCTGTTGAAATGATGGCATTGAGGTATTGCAGCATTGTCCCAACGGAGTCATTTTTAAGTGCATGACATCCAGTGTCACATCAGTAATGCTACTGCTTAAAGACATCCTTTGCATTTTTGTCTTTATTTCCAAAGGTGAAAATCATACTTAATCAGAATTACTTAAATTTAAAAAGAGAAGTTAACCTTACCTAAGACATTTTGTTTTCAATTAGAATACAGCATTTATCTACCTAAAGCTAATATCTGATTTGACCAATGCTGATAAATTTATGAACACCATCCTCTGAAATCAACATTTATTTCACTCTATGTAAAGATAAATACAAGTACTTAATTATTGCTCACATATTTAAATTTTGATTAAAGCATCTTTGCATCAAGAAAATGCCAGCATATCTCAATTATCTAAAATGAGAGGAAATAACACACAAATATGCACTGGATTCCCCTTTCATTTCTTGGAAATTATTTTAGGTTGGGAGAAGTAAATCTCTAGAGTTAAACATCTATAAAGAAATGTTTTAAGTGTAGGAACAAAATGGTTTTGTTAGTATGTAGTCAACCCATTAAGAAAATTAGTTTTAGTTTTAGTTTTGTTTTCCCAAATAAAGAATATGGATATATTGGTATTCATACTATTGCTACTGGATGTAATATTCTGGTGCATGCAAAATCTTTTTGTTTTATGACAAAAAAAAAAGCAATTATAGAGAATAGTCAAATCAATTATTCTAATAACCACTAGAGGTCTACTGATATCAAATTTCTGTCAACATCTTTCCTTTTAAAAATATTTTAAATTCATTATTCTATATGAATGAATGTGAAATTTCTCCCCTTTGTTGTGTGTATCTTTCATTCTGAAGGCTTTAATTCCACTTAAAATTAGGTTCTTTGGTAATTTTGTTTTGTTTAGTTTTCCTCTCAGATTGTGTTTTAATACTGTGTCATGACTATTAATTTTAAGGAAAAACTAACCTTTAAGTAGTCGGTAGGAATTGGGTACTTTAAATATGTATACATATATATTCATATGTATGTATACGTGCATTTATATCCAGGGGTGCTAAAAAAGGTATACACATTTTAAAAGATGTTATCTATGTATTACTTTTAGTTCTCTGTAATTAGAAATGTCTGGAGTCTTGTTTGATGGACACCACTTTGAGCACTTCTTGTAATTGCAGAAATCAAACGTAACTTGTATTTTAATAGTTTTCTCCTTTCTTAAAATGTATATACATATTTGGCACCCTCTATATATGTGTGTGTCTGATAGTGTGTGTGTGTGAATATGAATATAACATTCATAAAAGAGAAATAAGTCTGTCTTGCTTTTTATTCAGCAGACTGTGTGAATTTCATTTGATTATAAGGCAAGAATTTATTGCCTGGTGTTAGACATTTTCATGCTAACTTGTGAATGTACCTCAGGGAGTTTGCAGATGTGCATGCAAATCTAATATGAGCAGAGTTCACCATTCAAAGACTCATGTTGTCAGTTGTGTTGCCAAAGATAGGTGCTCTCTAGTCTATTAGAAATAATAGATGTTATTAGCTACCATTTTATAGAAAATATGTGTCCAAGAATCCTGAACATATTCAGTATTACTGTGGTATTCCATATGACTTGCCATTGTATATTATTTTATATAAAAGATGGTAGCAAGCCGGGCTCGGTGGCTCAGCCTGTAATCTCACGCCTTTGGGAGGCTAAGGTGAGTGGATTGCCTGAGCTCGCGGGTTTGAGACCCGCCTGGGCATCTCTACAATAAATCAAAAAAATTAACCGGGCGTGGTAGCGTACACCTGTAGTTCCAGCTACTTGGAAGGCTGAGGTGGAAGGATCATCGGAGCCCTGCAGGTCGAGGCTGCGGTGACCGGGAGCAGCCACTGCACTCCAGTCTGGGTGATAGAGTGAGACTCCAACTCAAAAAAAAAAAAGATGGTAGCAACTTAAATCTGTGTGAAGGAATTCAGGAGCCCATCTTTGAACTCTAATGCATAGGAGGAGCTCAGTAAAAGTTGTTCAAGTGACTCTTCTGTCTTCCTGGAGAGGGGTTCAGGTGACATTTGAAGAACTAAGAAACACCCTGCAGTGTGAGGAGCTCCTGTGTCTGCAGTACTTTGAAGAGTCTCAGCTTGCAAAGCTGAGTAGAAATGTCATTTTCATCATTCTCTCATTCCAATCCAGCCCCAGTCCTAGCCTCATCCTTCTACAGAGGTGAAATTAGAATTGTGGTGTTACCGTGTTGGAAGAATAGGGAGAGGAAATGTGTATATCTTCACTAAGTTCTGGGATTTTTTTCTATTAGTCAAAATCATTGTGAATCTATCTGTAATAAAAAGAAAACAATCTGAATATATAATTAAAACAATTATTTTAAAGATATGGGGTTAGGATTCAGGATTAGGTATACAAGTGGTCATTGTACAGGTGAAGTTTGGGCCTCCCTTTTGTCCCCACTTGCCTGGTTTGAGATCAGGTACCCTTACTGATATTATGTGCTCCCCCACCTCCGGCAGTTTCCAGCTACTGCCAATCCCTTTCTTGTAGTATTATGGTAAATGTTCAGGATCCGCTTATGAGTGAGAACAAGTGGTACTCAATTCTTTGTTTCTGTGATAAATCACTGAGTACTATAGACTCTAAATCCATCCAAGTTGCTGCAAAGTCCATAATTTTGTTCTTTTTGGCTGTGTAATATTGCATCATGTATTTGTGCCACATTTTTAAAAATTCAGTCCAGTTTTGATGGGCAGCACAGTTGGTTCCATGTTTTTGCTACTGTAAATTGTGCTACAACAAACATGCATGCACAGGTATCTTTTTTGTAGAGTGATTTAAGTTCCTCTGGGTATATTCCCAGAAGTAGGATTGCTCGGTCATATGGAAGGTCAATTTCTAGTTCTTCTAGGAATAGCCACATTGTTTTCCATAGAAGTTGGACTAGTTTGCATTTCCACCAACACTGTAAAAACGTTTCCTTTTCTTTGTATCCTCTCCAGTATCTGTTGTTTTTTGTTTTATTAATGATGGCCATTCTTACTGGAGTTAGGTAGTATCTCAGTGTGGTTTTGATTTGCATTTCTTTGATGATTAGTGACGCTGAGCATTTTTTCGTGTGTCTGTTGGCTGCTCGTATGTTTTCTTTCGAAAAGTATCTACTCATTTCTTTTGCCCAGTTTGTAAAGGGGCTGTTTGTTTTATTTCTTTTTTGGCACATTTGAGTTCCTTGTGGACATGGGAATTAGGCCTTTGTCAGATATGCAGTTATTTATATGCAAATATTTTTTTCTGTTCTGTGGGCTGTCTTCCCAATCTCTTAATGGTTTCTTTTTCTTTGCAGAAGCTTTTCACTTTGACGCGGTTCCCCTTGTCTATCTTATCTCTCTCAAATGGCATAGGCATTTGGGGTTTTGATCAGAAATTAATTGCCTATTCTGATTTCTGTAAGTGTGTTTTCTGCGTTTTCTAAGATTTTTAACATTTGGGATTTTTCATTTGGGTCTTTGGACTAGTTTGAGTTGATTTTTGTGTATGGTGATAGGTGGGGGTCTTGTTTCATTCTCCTGCATGTGGTCAGCCAGTTTTCCCAACACCATTTACTGACTAGGTTCTCCTCTCATTGGTTGTCGGTGGAGGCTTTGTTGAAGATGAGCTGGTTGAGAAATTAGGTTTTGGAATCTCTATCCTGTTCCATTGGTCTGTATGCCTGTTCTTGTACCAATACCAGGCTGTTTTGATTATTGTAACCTTATAATAAAGTTTAAAGTCTGGGAATGTGATACCTCCCACTTTCTTTCTTTCGCTAGGGATTGTTTCGGCTATTTGTGGCCATTTATGTTTCCATATGAATGTCTGTATTGTTGAGAAAACAATCTGAATTTAAGGAACTTCACATCTATAATTTTTAGAGCATTTAGTGAACTGCCCCAGCATTTGTTCATCTTCAACACATGTCTCTAGGAGGCAGAGGCAAGTTTATGAATGCAGCAGAGGGGTGACTTTTATTAGGTCCAGTAAACCAGCACTATTATTTGTCACATGTTGCTAGGTATTTTGCTCTGTCTAGGATGACCTTTTGGTAAGAAGAGTAGGCTACTGTCAATGAAAGCGATTTGAAGGATGACTCCTCTTGGCTGCTGTGTATGGATATAGTAAAGCGATGAAGTTTGTGCATGCTAAAAAGGCTGCTGGCCACAGGGGGAGTCAAGGCTCATTCCGGGTCATACTCTGTTCCACCAAGACCAATGTGAAACTGCACTTGTTCAGGGGAAGGAGAACCTCTTCATATTTCATCTAACCAGATGAAGCACCTTTTGCAAATAGCCAGCCTTTCTGTAGTTCTCTCACAGTTATTCCATATGCTAGGGGCTGTACACTACTGAAGTGTCTCTCAATCATCTATCATGATATGCAATTTTTTACCACCATATCTTTGGAATCTGAGCCTTTTATATTTTATTTCTTATCAAAAAGAAAATATTATATCCCCCTGAAAAAAATAAAATTTTTAGCTGGGCTCGGTGGCTCAGCCTGTAATCCCGCGCCTTTGGGAGACTGAGGTGAGTGGATTGCCTGAGCCCGCGGGTTCGAGACCTGCCTGGGCAGCGAGACCTCATCTCTACAATAAATCAAAAAATCAGCCGGGCGTGGTAGCGCGCGCCTGTAATTCCGGCTACTCGGAAGGCTGAGGCGGAAGGACCGCCAGAGCCCAGCAGGTCGAGGCTGCGGTGGCCGGGAGTGGCCACTGCACTCCAATCTGGGCGACAGAGTGAGACTCCAACTCAAAAAATAAATAAATAAATAAATAAAAATAAAATTTTTGCAATTAAGAATGAACACGTAAGTTGAAATTACCAACTACTAACTTGCAAGTCTCTGTAGAAATTTAGAGGTTGTTTTTTGCATTTATGAAAATATATGCACAATTATATGTTTAGTATATGAGTTGTGTATATATATATGTCACACATACAAAAAATTCAGACATATACACACTAGAAAAAATACTAGACTATGTGGAGTACTTATCTTCCACCTTTCACAATTATCCACATGAAACTTTTTAAATTAGAGAAAGAAGGGTGGTGAAAGAGCATACTTTGACCTTCATAGTTTTGCCTAACTTTGACCGTGCCTCTGATGCACGGTCAGTAAAACTTATATGGAGCATAGTCCTTTTTTCTTTTGTTCAACTGTGACCAGCATGGTACAGATAAGCATCCCTAATCCAAAAATCCAAAATCTGAAATGATGCCACAAAAATTCCACACTTGATCTCATGTGATGGGTCACAGTCAAAACGCACACACCCAACATACAGTTTATTCAGCATCCTTGTGGGGGGGGGGGAATTACCCTCTCAGCCCCCTTTACCTACAATATATATTTTTGCTCACACCCAGATTCCCCCAGTACATTCATAAATGGTAAAAAAAAAAAAGTGGTTCAATGTATGCACAAGCTTTGTTTCATGCACAAATGACTAAAAATGTTATGCAAAATTACCTCTTCCAGCTCTGTGTCCAAGGTGTATATGAAACTTAAATGTATTTTGTGTTTAGACTTGAGTTCCATCCCCAAGATATCTCATTATGTATTTGCAAATATTCCAAAATCTGGAAACAATTTGAACTCTGAGACACTTCTGACCCCAAACATTTTAGACAAAGAATACTAAATCTGTATGATGAATGAAAAAGTTCACTTATAAAAGCATTTCACATAAACCATGAATATGATTAAGACAATTTTTTAATATATTAGGTTCAAAAATAACCCACCCATTCCTTAACTATTAAGCACTTTCTACGAGTCAGATGTTTGTGTACTGCCAGGACCGTAGCAATAATCAAGGCATACAAGATATCTGTTATCTTGGAATTTATAGTCTTAAAATCTTAATTATATAATATAAACTAAGACACTAAACCCTGTATATGAGAGGAAGTATGGACAATTAAAACCACTTAGTAGGAACTATATCAGAAATACTTGTTTCTTCTTTAAGAAAAGAGTTTTATTTAGTTAAAATTATTTCATGACCAGGAGGGAAAAGTCTAAAAAGCATCTATTTACTTATTATACTGTGTTCTACTGTTCTCCTAATTCTTGATACCTGTGGAAAAAAATCAATCTTCCTTGTGCTATCAAACTTATATCTCCCACCACTATAAAATTCACTTTTTTATTCTTTATGCTTGTGTTGGTTTCATGGTTTGTGAAATGCTGTGCATAATGTTAGATAAACTATAAAAGAATGGCTATTGTAAAAACCAGTAATTCAAAATTTTGTCAACTGAGTTAAGTAAAACAATATAAGAACTTGTTAAGTTTCTTAGGGTATGTTATTTTTAAAGCTGTAAAAAAACTTCATTTTCAGCCGGGCTCGGTGGCTCAGTCTGTAATCCCGTGGCTTTGGGAGGCTGAGGTGAGTGGATTGCCTGAGCCCGCGGGTTCAAGACCCGCCTGGGCAGCGAGACCTCATCTCCACAATAAATCAAAAAATCAGG
>NW_007249080.1:64573-69227 GCF_000164805.1 Carlito syrichta
TGGCCGGGAGCGGCCACTGCACTCCAGTATGGGCGACTGAGTGAGACTCCAACTCAAAAACAAACAAACAAACAAACAAACAAACAAAACCCTTCATTTTCTTCTGATAGGTAACATGAACTGCTGGTTCTTTTCCTGCTGTGACAATAAAAAAAAAAGTGACTTTGCCTGTCTTTTCTTCTAAAAACTAAATATAATACTATTTTGATTTTATTTTGTTTAAATTCACTTATCTAGTATGAAAATAAACAAATACCATAGGATTACAAAACAGGGCAAACTCCAAAATTAAACAACAAATAAAAGACAAATACTATGTGGAAATTATCCAAGCTCATAAATGAGTAAAAGAATGAAAATTAATGAAAAGCCATCATTTCTCCATCAAACTGAAAAAAATAAAGGTAATGTAATACTTATTGATATGATATAGTTATAGTTATGATAAAGCAGACACCACCATATCACACTGGTAAAAATATAAATTGATACACTCTTTCTAGAAGGCAATTTACCAATATGTTTGAAGAAACTGAAATATTCATATGCCTGAAATGTAGTTTCCCTTCTAGGACTTACTCTTAGAAACATATGCTAAAGAGTAATCATAAGGATATGTATAATATATAACACTGGACAATTATCATAACATCAAACAAAATGAGTAACCTCAATGATTCACAATAATGTAATAGTTAAATGAAATTTGACACCTGATTTTTAAAAATTGATGTATCAGCCAGGCTCGGTGGCTCAGCCTGTAATCCCGCGCCTTTGGGAGGCTGAGGTGAGTGGATTGCCTGAGCCCGCGGGTTTGAGACCCGCCTGGGCAACGAGACCTCATCTCTACAATAAATCAAAAAATCAGCTGGGCGTGGTAGTGCGCGCCTGTAGTTCCGGCTACTCGGAAGGCTGAGGTGGAAGGATGGCTGGAGCCCAGCAGGTCGAGGCTGCGGTGGCTGGAAGCGGCCACTGCACTCCAGTCTGGGCGATAGAGTGAGCTCCAACTCAAAAAAATAAAAAAAAAATTGATGTATATCCAGTTTCTAGATGCTAATAAATATTTGTTTCATAAATAAAAATTATAAGACTAGAATGTTGTATCACCATTTAAAATGTTAGTTTTGAAGAACAGTTAGTGATATGGGAAAATATTAATGACATAATTTTAAGGGACAACTAAGGTTGCAAAATTGTAGATACAATTTACTTTCCAACTTAGTGAAACATGTATGGAGGGACACCCCTCTCCCAAAAGAGAATTTATTTATAGAAACTTGCATATTCTTATATGTTTAAATTTCAATCACCTTCAGCATACTCTCTGTTTGATGCAATTTAACTATCAAAATGCTTTTTCCATTGCTCAAAAGTTTTTGAACTTGTCAATTTGGATGCCTTTTAGTGTTGCTGCTGTTTTTCTTTCACCTCTTCCAGTGTTTTCCTTTGAGGACTTTTTTCATCCAGGGAAACAAACAGAAAAAGTCACTCAGGGCAAGATTGGGTAAATAGGAAGGATGGCTATGAATATTCAGTGTAATATGGGCAGGTACATTGTCATGGTGGCAGAACCAGTCACTTGTTTGCCACAATTCAGGACATTTCTTCCACAAATCATGACACAACCATCTCAAAATTTCTAAATAAAAACGTTGCTTGACGCTTTGATCCAGTGGAACAAATTCCGAGTGTACTACAAGGAGCCTGCCCTCCAAAAGATGCTAATTTTTTAAATTCCTTGTCTGCTTTTATTACATAATGTTATATAATACAATAATATGAAGTGTTATCTTTAAGATATATTAAATATGATTTTTCTTTTTTTAGACTTTTTATATTTCTATACTTATTGTTAATTTAATTTTTAATGAAATTAATGCATATGAGTAGTTTAAAAATCTAAAATATTACTATAGTATATGAGAAAACATTTTAGTCCCCTGCCTGTTTTCCCCTTTTATTCTCCATCAAGGCAATTGCTTTCAAATGTTTTGGTTGTTTTATCTGGTTTTCTAACTTTAACATTAAGTGTTTATTAACATTTGTAAATAACTATTCTTCTTTCTGTTTATTGATGTTTTCTCTTACTTAGACATTATATATTGGATTTCTATAGCACTCACCCATTTTTTCTCCTTTATCTTCTCAATTTAGTTATATCATTTCTAAAGACAATATTTAATTTTGCATTGTTTTGACTATGTAAATGGTGTCTATAAATGCCTACTTTTTACTAAAAAGACTTTTTCTATTGTTTGTTTTTTTTCTGGAGGAAATAAATACCTAATTTTCTATGTTTGTATTTTGATAGCCCTATTATTTTATAGTTCCACTACTCAACATATAGAGGGCTATTTAGACTTGCTATTTCCTTTTCTCACAATTGTTTTTGAAAAGTATAGTCAGTCGCTCTTTTCTATGTGTTAGACACTCATGGATTCAAACAACCGGAGATAGAAAATATATTTTTTTTAATGGATGGTTGTAACTGTACCAAAAATATACAGCCTTTTTCTTCTTTGTCATTATTCCATAAAAAATATAGCATAACAATTATACTATTCACATAGCATTTAAATTATTAGCTATCATGAGTAATCTAGAGATTGTAATGATATGGGAGGATGTGCATACATTATAAGTAAATATTATACAATTTTATATAAGAGATTGATCATCATGGATTTTGTTTTTTGAGTTTGTGGGGGTTCCGATTTCACACAAATTCTGAGGAATAACTATAATTTGTTTTTTGCTAATTTGTTGAATTTATTGGCTTAACATATTGATAATGTGACCTTATTATCCTTTGGATTTTTGTAAAGTCTATTGTGATGTTACTTCCCATTTCTGATATTGGTTATTCACATACTTTGCTTTTTATTATTTTCTTTTCCTCTTTTTTTTTTTTGAGTTGAAGTCTCTCTCTGTCACCCAGACTGGAGTGCAGTGGCAGACTCATGGCCACCGCAGCTTTTACCTGCTGGGTTCAGGTGATCCTTCAGCCTCAGCCTTCCAAGTAGCTGGAACTGCAGGCACATGCTATCATGCCTGACTAATTTTTGTATTTATTGGCAAGATGAGGTCTCACCAAGTTGCCTAGGCTGGTCTCAAACTTCTGGGCTCAGGCAATCCTCTTGCATCACCTCCCAAAGTGCTGGGATTACAGGTATGAGCCACTGCACCCAGCTTTATTATTTTCGTTATCAGTTATATTAGGGGTTATACATTTTATTAAAATTGTCAAAAATCAGCATCTATCTGTATTCCTTTTTCTTTATGTTTCATATGTTTTCTATTTAATTGCTATTACTTTTATTGTTTTATTATATACTTCACTCTGCTTTGTATTTAATTTGTCTCCTAGCTTCTAAATGCTAATATGAGCATTCAAAACTACATATTTCTTTTTATTTTTTTTTGAGTTGAAGTCTCACTCCATCACCCAGACTGAAGTGCAGTGGCCGCTCCCGGCCACCGCAGCCTTGACCTGCTGGGCTCCGGCGATCCTTCCGCCTCAGCCTTCCAAGTAGCTGGAACTACAGGTGCGCGCTACCACGCCCGGCTAGTTTTTTTGATTTATTGTAGAGATGAGGTCTCACCTGCCCAGACGGGTCTCGAACCCGCGGGCTCAGGCAATCCACTAACCTCAGCCTCCCAAGGTGCAGAATTACAGGCTGAGCCACCGAGTCCAGCTCAAAACTACATATTTCTAAGCACAACTTTTACTATAGCTCTTTACACATGGTTTGATACAATTTTGTTTTCACATTAATTGAAATAAAATATTTTTAATTTTGTTTGTAATTTCCTATTTGACCAATGAATTATTTAGAATTGGATGTTCAATTTCCAAATATTTGAGATTTTTTTTGAAGATTTTATATTTTCTTTTACATGATTTCAGTACTTTCACATTTATTGCAGATTATTCTCTTGTCCAACATATGATCTGACTTGATGAATGTACATGTTAAAATCTCAAGTATGATTGTACATTTATTTACTTCTCTGTTTAATACTGTTAATTTTTGTTTCATGTATTTTGCTTTATAGATGAATTTATAAATGCACATACATTTAAAATTATATCTTCTTGATCAAATGATCCTTTTGTCTTTATGAAATATCGATGTATATCTCTGAAAACTACATTTTGTCTTGAAGTCTACAGCATCTGTTAAAGTAGACATAAAAGTTTTCTTATTTTTAATGGTGTGCCTTTTCCAGCATTTTATTTTTAACCTTTAAAAAAATACTTAGAATACAGCTCTGTAAGACATCAGATAGATATAACCCTCATCTCTCTCTCTCTCTCTCTTTCTCTCACGCGCGCGCGTGCACGCGCGCGCACACACACACACACACACACACACACTCCATAACCATTTGATGTTATTTTACTTTTTACCTGCTTAAAGACCTGTTATTTTGTTTTTAATTGATGCATAATACTTTAACATATCTGTAAGGTACAATGTAATGTTTTGATACTTCTATATCTTGTGTGATGATCAAATCATGGTGATTAACATATATATTACCTCAAATATTTATCATTTTTCATGGTGAGAATATTCAGAACCTTCTCTTCTAGTTCTTTTTTTTTTTTGAGTTGGAGTCTCACTCTGTCGCCCAGACTGGAGTGCAGTGG
>NW_007249080.1:69329-86050 GCF_000164805.1 Carlito syrichta
CCGTGGGCTCAGGTAATCCACTCACCTCAGCCTCCCAAAGGCATGGGATTACAGGCTGAGCCACCGAGCCCGGCCTCTAGTTCTTTTTTATACATACACAATATTGTCACCATTCTGTGACATAGAACACCAGAATTTTTTCCTCCTGTGTAATTTTGTAATAATTGACCATACCATTTCATTTTTAATGTAAGAAGGTTAAAATTATTTATTTCCAATTGCTCCCTTTGTTCTTTGTGTTATTGATTTCATATATTTCACTTCTTCATAATTTATAAACTCCATGTTTATATTACTATGTTTGCTTTTAATAAACTTTTATAGCATACAAAATACAGTCTTTTATATTTCCTACATGTTTATCGTTCATTTTACTTTTCTTTTTAGCTGAGTTTCTATATGAAATCACTTTCCTTTATACTGAAAATTTACCGTATCATTTCTTGTAATGCAGATTCTGGTAGTGACAAATTCAGCTATGTTTATGGGTTATGTCTTTATTTTACTTTATTTTTCAAGGTCTTTTTCACTGATTGTACAATCACACACTTTGAATAGTTTTTCCCAGTACTTTAAATATTGTACTCCTTTGTGTTCCGGCATGAATTGTTTATGTATAGTCAACCATCATTCATAGTGTTGCTTCCTTTGTGTATTATGTGAAAATAAATAAAGACCAACCTAAAGGGAATAGGCAAAGCCTATTTATTCAGAACTCGCTGTCACAAGGGGGTCAGTTGTTATCATGTTTGCATTTCTCAGAGACTGAAAGGCAGGCAGAGGAGTAGGAAAGGTTTATAGTAAAGAAAAGGGAAAGGCTACAGATATGTCCCAACTGGAGACCCTTGGCACGGGAAAGCTGGAGGTGGTATAACTAGAACTGGGGTATGTTATATGATTAGCTGGGGATGCCTGGGGCTTCCTCTGATTGAAAATGTTAGAGTCAGGCACTAAAATTAGGGAAACTCTATCAGTTATAAATCAAATCCTGGCTATTTGGGGTCAGTTATTTTAGAGAATGTTGTTTGACTTTGTGTAATGGTTGCTCGAAATATTGGTCTGACTTCTTGCCAGTTTGACTCATAGAAAATAGTCTGGCTTCCCGGGCTGATGGTTACTGTGAATAACAGTTTGGTTTCCTGAACTGGTTGCTGCAGAATGTGAGTTGGAGTTTTATTTTTTGTATGTAACATGGCACTGTCAATTTGTATACTCAGTCTTTCAATTATGTGCATTTCGTCTCTGTAGTTAGTGACAGTGTCTCGCTCTATCCAGGGTGGAGTACAGTAAGTGATCATGGCTCACCTCAAATTCCTGGGCTCAAGTGATGCTCCTACCAAAGAACTGGAATTATAAGTGTGTGTCCTGTGCCCAATCTCTAATCCTTCTTTTAATATTTTAAAACAATTTTTTTTATTTCATCAGTTTGTCTATGTTATGCCTATGGTATGCATTTTGTAAATAAATCTGGGTTTTTTGACCTTATATAAATAAATTGAGAATTTTTTCCTCAATTTCATTAGTTTTTTAGACCTGTTTTTCCAGGAATTTTTAGTCATTTTTTTCTCTTCTTTTGTGATGGCATAATCACATGTATAGTATTGATGTTTATGCCACAAGTCACTGGCCATCTATTTTTTTTTTGGTTTTACAAGATTTTTTCTCACATTTTAAATAGTTTCTTTTCACTTAGCTTCAAATTCACTTATCCTTTCTTTATTCATGTCCTATCTTTTGTAAAAGTCATCCAGTGATTTTAATTTCAGATACTTTATTTTTTAATTCCATAATGTCTATTTGGTGTTTTTTTAGAGTTTCTAATTTCCTACTTAAATACCCCAAAATATACCTGTTTTGCTGTCAATTGTTTAAAATATCAATGATTATTTTAAAGCCCAAAGTGCTAATTTCAATAACTGAATTAGCTATGGATCATCTTATGTTTACTTTACTTTTTCTTTATCATGAATTTTTTTTTCTGTTATATATCTTGTAAAGCTTTACTGCACTTTGAGTATTGCTATAAAATAATGTGAAAATGGTATTTTATTGTTTTTATTTATTTATTTCCCAATAACAAAGCCCTTTCCTTTCTGTCTGGTGGTTAGGGTAAGGTGATGCCCCTTCTAAACTTCTCTTATGGCTGAGTCATAGTTTTAACTATATGAAGTTCATCTTTTCTTTGTCAAACCTCTAACATCCCAGATTACCACCACTTTTTAAATATTGTCAGTACTTGGGCTGAGAAGACATTGTATTGCAATTCCAGATATATTTATTCACTATTTGATTCAAATTGGAAGGGATTTGGGAACACAATTACTGCAAGAATGCTCAGGTATATGTAATTTATCTTTGCACTGTTCTGCCTTCACTGTTGTTTTCTTGTTCAAATATAGGGAGGGAAGGAAGAAGAATTGGCACACCAAGATATTTGTGTTTATATTTGGAGCTATTTTCAATTTTTGAACCATTCGGCCACACCAAACTGTCATGTAGTATTGGCTGATTTCTCCTCCCTGTGAGGCTTCTCCCTCTCCAGCAGACCTCCTCCTCCATTGCCCATACACATGGGCAATGAATGGAAGCTGCACCAGCTCTTTGCTTACCTCCTAATTTTTCCTCGTATCATCCTGGCTTTTCTTTCTCACTTTATTTCTTAATTGTTCCTCCTTTCCCCCATCTCTTTACTTTGCAGTGCCTGGTGGCTTCGACTTTGGATATTATTTTCTGATTTCTATACACAATCACTCCCCAAAATAGTCTAAACTTACATCTTTAAATACCATCTATGCAACGATGAGTCATATTTATATCTCCAAATTACACCCCTACCATTAACCCACTGCTTTTATGCCCAAGTGCCTATTTGACATTTTCATTTGGAGACAAAGTAAACAATACATCCAAAGTGGAGTTTATATCTACACAATTATATATCCATCCATCCATTCATGCATACATAAAATAAAAGCTGCTCCACCTGCAGTCTTTTTTACTTTAAAGGCAACTTCATCCTCCTAGTCACTCATACAAAAATACTTGGAGTTATCCATGACTCCCTGCTTTCTCGAAGACAGAACATTCTTATGGTTGTTCCACTTGCCTTCAGGATGTATCCAGAATCTGAACACTTTTCTTCATTTCCAAATCTACTACTCCAGCCCAAACCAGCCCATCATATGCCTGGTTTATCAGAATAGTTTCATACCTGATCTCCCTGCTTCTACACATCTCCTTTGCTGTCCTACAGTAGATCCTCAGGATGATTTTTTGAGATTGGAATTAGGTCACATGACTCTTTTACTAAAAACCTTTTTGTGGTTTCCCCCTCTCTCAATGTGAAATTTAAAGTCCTTTAAATGACTACAACAGCCTCCCTGCTGCTCCTCAAACATGCCAGGAATACACTGACTTCAGGGTACTTTGTGATTGCTTATATTTTTTGTATAAAATTGTCTTATTTACATTTCTTGTCCCACTGTCTTCTTCAAGGATTTGCTCAAATATCATCTTCCCATAGAGTTCCTAACCATTTTATTTAAATTATAAACCCTATACACTTTCTCCACTTTTTTTTTCTATAACACTTATTTTTTCCTACTATCTATGTAACTTATATTAGTATTTTTCTTATTTTCTTTCTTCCTCCAAGGGACTATAAGTAGTATGAAAAAAATTTCCTGTTTTTTTCATGCTTTATCCATAGAATAATGCCTGACACACAGAAGATATTTTAAATGTGTTAATGTATTAGTATTGTTTTTGTTTTTTGTTTTTTTTGTCACTTGGCTATTGTTTTGTGTTGCCAGTTTGAGTCCTTCACATGATTACAATCTAAAGATGACTTTCTTTGCATCACGTGACTCCATACCTCCTTTTTTAGATTATTCTGTTATATTGATTATAGTAGAGATTTGGGATTATTATTGCTATGGACAAAATAGAAAAGCAAGTGTAATTTTCTTTCTGTCGCCCAGACTGAAGTGCAGTGGCCACTCCCGGCCACCGCAGCCTCGACCTGCTGGGCTCCGGCGATCCTTCCGCCTCAGCCTTCCAAGTAGCTGGAACTACAGGCACGCGCTACCACGCCCGGCTAGTTTTTGATTTATTGTAGAGATGAGGTCTCGCCAAGTTGCCCAGGTGGGTCTTAAACCCGCGGGCTCAGGCAATTCACTCACCTCAGCCTCCCAAGGCGCGGGACTACAGGCTAAGCCACTGAGCTCGGCTAGGTGAAATTTTCTTGAACAAAGGTTATATGTTATCTTAGGAAAAGGAATATACACTTATACTTCATTTTCTGAAAAATGATTTATAATGTTAAAGCACTTTTCAAATATAAGGAATTATATATAATATTTTATATAGTACCCAGTTTTTAATTATTTCAGTGCTGATTTGACTTATAAGATTTCTACCACCTGCTGCATGCCACTTTTTAAATGTTGGAGTGTACAATGTAAGTGAAATTTGAACATTCAAATTCTATGTGAATACCTTAACAGTTTTTGTAGCAAAGTGCCAAACTATTTTCACTTTATAGCAAATTTACAGTTATATGCTGGTGATATTTTAATCAGTTGTAAAGACTGAGATAATTGGGGAAAAAAAACAGAAAAATTAAGAGTAAATGTTCATAACTTAAAGATTAAAATAAGAAACTTTGTATTTTAATATAATAAATATAATACAATGTGTGATAAAATATTAAAGTATATAAAATATATACATAATATAAACTATAATAATATAATAGCCATTTTTGCTTAGACTTTATCTCTGACATACTTTGAATTAGATTAGACATATATAGATAAATTTCCAACAGGCAGAATTTTTTTTAAGAGAAATAGAACCAATAAGAGAGAAAGAGAGCAATTGAAAGATTGAGTTTTTTGGTTTTTTTTTTTGAGTTGGAGTCTCACTCTGTCGCCCAGGTTGGAGTGCAGTGGCACACTCGCAGTCACTGCAGTCTTGATTTGCTAGGCTTAGGCAATCCTTCCCCTCAGCCTTCCAAGTAGCTGAAACTACAGGCATGCACCATCATACCCAGCTAATATTTCTTGATTTATTATAGACATGAGGTCTCACTAAGTTGCCCAGACTGGTCTCAAACCCGTGGGCTCAGGCAATCCTTTCACCTTGGCCTCTCAAAGTTCTGGGATTATAGACATGGGCTACCTGGCCCAACCACTAGGCAGGTTTTAGGAAGCATTCAGACATTCTAATGTAGGCCAAACTGACAACCTACCCCTTCCCCCTCAGCAAATCTCCATCAGATGCAAGACAATATCAGAGCCATAGAAATGATAATAGACCACCTTTTGGCTGAGGAGCTTGTGGATTGCAAATGTTTGACAAGTCTCAGGGTAAATTCATCCCCTTGTTTCCCATCTAGCCTGCCACCGGGGCAGTGATCATGTTACTAACCCATCCATCTGCCTGCTGTCCATCACCTGATGCCAGTACCTGTGCTTACCTGCCCCTTTGCAATGACCTGGAGCAGAGCACAACCCAATCACCTTAATGAGCTGCCCCCATTCAAGGGTAATGTTTGAAAGGACTCAACCAAGAGCAGCCATTTTGCTAGACCATTGCCACAGTGTTGCCTTACTAGACTCTGGTGTGGCCATGTGCTCTTTGAGCTATGGCTGTTGCTAAACTTCCTGGCTTTGGCTCTTTGCCTACTGTGGGGAGGTGAATCTCCTCTTTCTTTCTCTCTCTAATTTACTTTTTTTTTTTTTTGAGTTGAAGTCTCACTCTGTTGCCCAGACTGGAGTGCAGTGGCCCCTCCCAGCCACCGCAGCCTCGACCTGCTGGGCTCTGGCGATCCTTCCGCCTCAGCCTTCCCAGTAGCCGGAACTACAGGCGCGCGCTACCATGCCCGGCTGATTTTTTTTATTTATTGTAGAGATGAGGTCTCGCTGCCCAGGCGGGTCTCGAACCCACGGGCTCAGGCAATCCACTCACCTCAGCCTCCCAAAGGCGCGGGCTTACAGGCTGAGCCACCGAGCCTGGCTCTAATTTACTTTTTAATAAACTATATTTTCCAATCTAAAAAAAAAACACTTTGTATTTTAATATAATAAAATAAAATACAATGTATGATAAAATATATAAAACAAAATAATAAAATAATATAAAATATAATAATATATGGAATATATAATGTAGTAATTACATCTATAAGATACAACAAATAATAAAAGAGTGAATGAATGATCTGTAATAAAGAATGAATGTTTTACCATATAACTTTGCAACACCTACAAAGGTATATTTCAAATTTGCCTTCAAATTAAATTATTTTTTATGGCCATTAATTAAGCATTTTACACAAAAATGAGTTTGAATCTCTGCATGTAAATACCCAAAGCAAATTTTAGATTATTATTTTTGTTGTTAGAATATATTCTTGAGTAGGGCTTGGTGGCTCAGCCTGTAATCCCAGTGCTTTGGGAGGCTGAGGTGAGTGGATTGCCTGAGCACGCAGGTTCAAGACTTGCCTAGGCAACTTGGTGAAACCTCATCTCTATAATAAATAAAAAAAAATTAGCCGTGCATGGTAGCATGGTTCTGTGGTTCCAGTTACTTGGAAGGCTGAGATGGAAGGATCGCCAGAGCCCAGCAGGTCGAGGCTGCATGCAGTGGCCAGGAAGCCCACTGAGCGTTAGGGATCAGGAAGGACCGTTGACCCCGAGACCACTAGGATGTGTTCGGGAGCTATTGACCCCATTTCCTCCCCCTTTCTACTCAGCACTAACCAGATTAAGCTCCTGTGAGCTCAAAACATAAAAACTCTGAGACTGGGACGAACACAAGCTAACTTTAGAAGCTCATCACTCCCATTCTTCCACAAACTGCAGTTTTGGCTTTCATACAACTTATAATTCAAACTTGTGTCACATCTAAGAGCCTTATTATTAGTCACAGGCTTCTGGGTCATGATCTTAGGATTTATTGAAGGTGTAAATTGTAGCATATAGTTTTAGAAGACAGCCATTTTGTTGAAAGAATGCGGCTGGGTTACTTGCAGGTAGCCCACTGTGAACTTTGGACTGGGCCACATTCCAAACATTCTGGGATGGGCCACTTTCGTTTGTAAAGTAAATACTTAAGCTTCTATAGAATTGTTTAACTTGGCATAAATCAATCAGTTTAGGATGAAAAAGGTTTATAGAAAATGTCAGTCACGGATTAGGTTATCCTCTGTTATGGGATTTTAAGATTATCATATGAAAAGGGTTTAAAGGCAATCATTGATTAAGTTTTCATGGATTAAGATTTCTGGTGGGTGAGGGACGCCCCTCCCACATCTGACTTTGTGTATAAAAGACCTGTTGTATTTCCCAATAACACACATCACTTCTGCACTAGACCGGAGTCCAGTCTCTTTCTTTCTCTCTTCCCCCCAATCGCCGACACCGTCTCCACCTTTGGGATACCCTGAACCTGGCTGGAGCTGGTCTCCGGCAGATGGTATGTGGAATTTTCTTCCAATATTCAGGCAAAGCCCTCAATCAAATTTAAAAAGTGTTCTGAAAATTCCTAGAAATTAATTATTTAGCACATAATCTCTTATCAGGAGTTTCTATGTTCCTATAACTAGACCATGTCTTTTACAGATTATTCAAAGTTTTAAAAGTTATTATACTATATACTATGAGAGCAGACATAGATGTGCATGAGTCTTCTAATTATAAGCATAAAATGAAGATTAATTACAATTTCAGTGCATTTTTATAATATAATATTAGAATAATTCATTAAAGAATTATTTGAAGCTGGGCTTTGTGGCTCAGCCTGCAATCCCACGCCTTTGGGAGGCTGAGGTGAGTGGATTGCCTGAGCCTGCGGGTTTGAGACCTGCCTGGGCAGGTGAGACCTCATCTCTACAATAAAATCAAAAAATTAGCCAGGCGTGGTAGCGCATGTCTGTAATTCCGGCTACTCAGAAGGCTAAGGTGGAAGGATTGCCAGAACTCAGCAGGTTGAGGCTGAGGTGGCTGCTCCCGGGAGTGGCCACTGCACTCCAGTCTGGGCGACAGAGTGAGACTCCAACTCAAAAAAAAAAAAAAAGAATTATTTTGAGAGGTGAGGTCTCATTTGCATGCCAATCCTTGTTGGTAGTGTTAGGGTACAGATGGACTGGGTGAGGGTCGAGAGGGGCAGGGAGGCGTGTAGCCCTGCTGGGGCTGGCAAGCCGGAAGTGCACGCCAGCAACCCAGCGATCCGAGTAAATTGCAAAAAATTGTGACACACAAAAAGGTTAAGAAAGAAAAGTTTATTTAGAAATAAATTAGAGAAAGAGAAGGAAAAGGGAAGATTCACCTCCCCAAGGTTGGGTAGAGGGATGAAAGCCAGGAAGCATGGCGACAACCATGGCTCAAAGAGCACATGGCCATACCAGACTCTAGCAAGGCAATGGCTCCTGATTGCTTGTGGTTGAGTCCTTTTAACCGTTCCCCTTGATGGGGGGAAGATTATTAGGGTGATTGGGTGGTGATCTGCTTCCACATCATCACAAAGGGGCAGGCAAGCACAGGTACTGATGATGTCAGGTGATGGATAGCAGGCAGATGGGTGGGTTAGTCACATGATTGCTGCCATGGTGGGGCTTATCTGTGTCACATAGTTCACAGAGGGCTGATTAGGTTAACCTGAGGGGGATTTACTGTAAGAGATTTGTTAGACATTTGCAATTTACAAATTCCTTGACCAAAGGTGGGGTGGTCATTTGGGCTGTCCTGATCTTGCATCTAAAGGAGATTTGCCTAAGGGGGATGGGATAGGCTGCTGTTTGTCCTGCAGTAGAATGTCTGAATGCTTGCTAATGGTTACAATGAGGCAAAAAGACTAAGAATAAGCTAAGTTTCTTCTAGGTTTCTATAGAGACCTTTCAGGTAGTACAAATAATAAAAGTGTCTACATTTCAGCCATTAAAAAAAAATCTTTTAGATTAAAAAAATTGAAAACCTCATTTCTTTTGATGAAACTATTATGTATTCACTTTTACAATGCCTAATATTTCACTTTTTTGGTCCTGGATTTTAGAGTGTATTGTGATGCCATTTTAACATCAGTGGATATGTAGGAAGGATACATTGAACAGAAAAAGTAAAAAAAGCAGTTCATGTGAAGATTAATAAACTGTCATTGGTTCTTAGTTACTCTAATGTTTTAACTACCAAAGAAAATTAATAAATCCTAAGTGTAAAATTGGACAATCAAATGAATTTATACGTTGATTGGGATATTTGAGAAAATAAACTAAATTACATGTGTATGTTCTTTTTTAAGCATTTGGTATCCCTTCAAATACTTCTTAAATTTGCATTAGGCTAGATTTGTGTGCTAGTTTCTAAATAAAATTGCACTCCTTTCTCTTCTAAGTCATGCAGTGATATCCTTATTTAAATAACCCTTGTTATTCAAGTTGATTGTCTGTTATTTATTGAGTTGGTTTATTAAACCAAAAGCATTCTATGGGTTGTGTTATCTATTCTGTGAGTAAATGTTGTATATTTTTCTTTTTTGGCATAAAAATAAGACACATTATATATATGTGTGTGTGTGTTAAAACATCATGGGGATTAAGACTTGTGTTTTTTGATGCTTTTATGCAGTAGAATAATCATAATAAGGACTTTTGGGTAGAAAATATGAACTATACTTATAAGGTTTGTAAGACTTGTGTCAATTTTTTAAATTTGGGGGAAATCAATGATACATAAATATGAACCACAGGATTATAATTATATATACTGAATTCCATGTCACAATTCACAAGTAAAATATATGTATTACATCCACTGTTAATACTACTACATATTTGTTTAGCACTTTAGAATTTCAAGGAAAATGCATGAATTGGTTATTTCATAACTTGGAATGCACGTTAATCTACCAGGATAAAATTTACTGTAGTACGTGATCCTTAAATAAAAGTTCTCCTGTGAGAGCCTGCAATTTCACTGCAACTGCTTCAGATGAACTTCTAAATGGAGGATATAGGGTACAAGGTTTTAATATCGTTGTAGTACATATGAAGGAGAAAAAGGACATGTGTCCAGGAGCTATATACAATCTCAAGCAATACAAGGGGTATGATCACAATGATATTATTTTCATATAGTGTTGATGACGATCTTTTGTTGTAGCCTTCATTTTTCTTTATTCCTTGACCTGCTTCATTTAAAGTTCAGCAAATAAGAGGAGTTGGTTAAGGACAGATTGCTTAGTTCTGTGGTTCCTCCTTCACTTTCCTTGGACTTACTCAATCTTTTAATAATGCTCCTCTTGCACCAATAAAAGAGTAAAAATGTTTAGTGTTTCATAAGTGACAATGTGCTGATTGTATTCTGTAGGTTATGCTTGACTTCATATGATGGTCTTTGTATCTCATAGTTGTTAATTCTTTCTAAACACAAGAACCATTCAATCACTTTAGTCAGTATGTGGCAAGGATGAATAAGTGTTAGTTTCCAGCTGCATAAATAGAATTAATTGTTTTCTGTACATTAGTATAACCATAATAAAAGCTCTTTTGTAAAATTCCTAGAATGTGTTGCTTTTAAGCCAGATAATCTCACCTTGAGAAAAAAATAATCTTTAATGTAATATTCAGTGATATACTACTGATATAGTTTATATATTTGTTGATTTTCATTATATTATAATAAATAAGTCAGCACATAATGTCTGGAAACAATAATACTTATTTATATTTATATTTCACATCATGATTTATAAAGACCATTTATAGACATTATTTTATTTGGACCTGACAAATACTCTTTAGGGTTAAGAGATGGTTAGTTATGCTCACTTAACAGATAGGAAAGCTCAGATGACTTATGTCCAATAATACACTGTAAGTGCAAGAACAAACACCTCTATCTACTTCATTTTAACAGCCAATATTTTTCTTCTATAGCACAATTTCTATTTTCAAAGTTTACCAAATTTTAATTAAATAATTCTGTATATATCAATTGTACCCTAACTGGCAGTAGCAGAATACTGCCAGGGTGGGGGTAATGGGGGACTCAACATCAAAAAGGATACCTGATTTCAAATCAGGCAGAGTAGGGACCAAAGAGAGGCCCAGACTTTACCTGTATGATGACCACTTGAATCCTAATCCTGAATTGTACCCCACTTCTTTAAAATAAAAAAGCAATTTAAAAGAGAATCAAATATGAAGTAAACTAAATATTGCAAAATGTATCCTTAGCAATTATTTTTCACAATAAAAATACATTTACTCATAAAAGAAATAGTACCCTTGACATATATTTTAGGGGCAAGGTAGAGTGCCAATGGGAAGAAAAATATAAGATAATTAATGAATAAAGTCTAGGATATTGAGTAATGAGATAATAAAGATTAAAACGTTACTTATTTTGTGAAAGCAAAATATTTACCCAGCATGTACCCATTGTAAGGAGTCATTACACTGATATTTTTGTCTGAGTGGTGTTACATTGCTACTGCTATTATCAGAGTTGCTGTCTTTTCAGCATTATTTCTCACAGTCTGCTCACCTCTGTTGGGTAAAGTCAAGATATAGCTATGGTTTCCCTTCTTTATTCATTTTATTTGTATTCAGTTTTTCATCTTTTGTCTGTACCTTACCCAGGAAAATGAGTGACTGAAGCATGAATGAAAGGTAATGATATCAAAGGTAAAGGACTCTTCACTCATTCAGAAGCAATGTTTCAATACTCATAGAAAAGGCAATACAGCATCTGCATGTAACTGCTCTTTGTAATTCCATGATATAAATTGATAGAATGATAAATGATATTTTACATGACAAATTTAATGGCATCTAACCGATTTTATAAATTAGCAAAGTTTTGGTTTTTGATTTACACTTACCTCAAATATTTGAAACATTTCATTCTGAAAATAGGTAACTTATTATATGAATATGCACTGTGACTTTTACATACTAGTAGAAAGGTCCAAGTGACTTTTGCCTATGAAAATATAATATTGACATATTTTCTACTCATCTGCCTATTTTAATTTTGAGTTATAACAACTTCTTGGGTACTTGAGTGAAATTGAATATATTGTTACTGTTTTTAAAAATCAGAAAAGCTCTGCTTGAACCCATTCTGCTTGCAAACCGGATAAAATACAAATCATTTTGAGAACTTCATATGGGGAATGGGATGGAAATGGCAAGTATTACTACTGTGGCATACTACACATGTACGAAGAAAGGGCCATATTTTGCATCTTTAGCTACTTGATAATGTTCTAGTAGTGCTGCAACCACGTCCTCTCCATGCCCCACAGGTGAACCTCATATATTTAATTGTAATCTAAGGTCCATCCTCCGGTGCTACATTTCTGTATTTCTCCAAAATATTTAATCAATATCTCTCACTATCTTCTACAGATTTCTGCAGCTCCTTTTCTTCTTTTGTTCCTCAATTGAACCTTCCCATTAATTATTAACATCATAGACTTTGATATTTGCTATTTCTTGAGTCCTCATTTTATTCCTTTGACCATTTTCCTTATCTTGCCCAGTGGTATCTTTTTTTTTTTTGAGTTGGAGTCTCACTCTGTCACCCAGACTGGAGTGCAGTGGCCGCTCCCGGCCACCACAGCCTCGACCTGCTGGACTCCGGTGATCCTTCCGCCTCAGCCTTCCAAGTAGCTGGAACTACAGGCACACGCTACCACACCCGGCTGATTTTTTTTGATTTATTGTAGAGATGAGGTCTCGCCAAGTTGCCCAGGCAGGTCTCGAACTCGCGGGCTCAGGCAATCCACTCACCTCAGCCTCCCAAAGGCGCGGGATTACAGGCTGAGCCACTGAACCTGGCGCCCAGTGGTATCTTATCTCACTATTTTCTGTGCCCCTGTTTTATCTTTTTACCTATCTTGTTGACTTTGCATCATTTTTTATATATATCATTTAAAATAATACACTAATTCCTTTGGTAGATGAAGAATACGATAGTTCCTAGTAACAAGACTAGAGGAGTTGTAGCAACTATGATAAATAATATTAACTGCCTACTGACTGTTCAATCTTTCTAAATACTGTAAGAAATTCAACAAGTATTTAAGACATCCTTTTACCTCAATGAATTTATACTATTGCTAATAAAATATTACTCAATAAATATGTAAAATAAACACTAGATATTATAATAAACATGCTACCCTTTCTTTTCCTTCATTTATGCATGGTTCTTAGGAGTTATTATTCCACAAATTGGAGCTAATGAAAACAACAAAGTCATTCTCCCTAAGACAAATTTATAATCAACCCAGTAGTGTGATTCCAGCAATGATGAATATGTGCTTTGAAAGAATGTGTTTAGCCAGACTACTGATTGACCTTTCGGTTACATTTTAATACCCTAGCCACCATCCCATAAAGTCATTTTGTGCACATGGTATTTTTCCAAAGGGTTCTTAAGCTGTCTGTACTTTGAACCACAGTAGTGGACATTAAAAGAGATTAATAGTTCTCTTTTACCCTACACAACTAGGTATATAGGATTTGAATATTGGAAATAACACCTCATTATATTTTTCTTACCAACCGTATGTGGCATAATATCATTAAGAGAAATGTATTCGTTCAATACTAATTCCGCAGATATCTTTCAAATATCAGTTATGAAGTAATAACTAAGCCAAATGTATATATATATATATACACTTAGTTCTTAATTATGCTCTCTCTCATAATTTTATATCTTACAGTAGTTTAGTGAGTGCTTTATAATAGTATGAGGTTGGCTTTGTGTTACATAAACTGTAGAATTTCTTTCTCTATGAAACTTGGCTGCTTAGTACATGTTGGCCTCATGCATTCCTCTAAGTTAATTTGAAGTTTCTGAAGAAAAATTGCTAAATGCCTGAGAAATACCTTTGTGACTTGGACTGAATCATTCAGCAAGGCAGGAATGATGTCTTTTTTGCACTTTTATTCTGATGAGGCCAGGGCATTTCATATGGATTAGCTCTTTTCCACCCAGAGTTTCCTTCTGCAGTACTTGCCAAAACACAGAGAAGTGAAATTTCTTGACTTGGGTTACGTAGTCCTACCCCTTAAAGACCAACTATGTACCTTCTCTAAGTCCTGTTTTCTTAACAATGTTGTATCAAATATTTGTCCATTTCCTCCCCAAAATGAATAAATTAATCCAGCCAGTAAGCATCTGCTGTTACTAGACACTGTTGTAAGTCCTGGGATAAATCAATGGTCTAAACAGTATGCAAAATAAAACAAAACAAAACAACCATTCTTTTGTCCTCTTGGAACTTTTAATAGGAGAAAGTTGGGTGTGGGAAGACAGAAAATCAAGACCATCAATTAGTAGCATATATTATTGTAAAAAGAAATAAATGCAATGAAAAAGTAAGGTCATGATGGGGAAGTTAGGCAATGTGGTTGGGTCATATAAATAAGTTAAGCCAACTGATATAGAAAGGATTTATGTTCCCAATTATGTGAAGCAATATTATTAAAAACTAGTTCTAAATTTAAAAGTGCAAATACAGGATTGTCCAGAGTTTTTGTATATTCAAACTGAGAAGAATCAAATGTATTAATTCAATGCAGTAAACATTTATTGATGACCACTTGATAGGAAGCGCTATTCTAGAGGTTGTATATACAGGGGTGGATATGGTGCAGATTCATTCTCAGGCAGTTTAGAAACTCGGGATAGGACATTCTAACTACCTAGTGCTGCATAAAAATAACAACCCCAAAGCATAATCCTTTAAAGTAGTAATCATTTTATTATCTCTTATGATCCTATGGATTGACAGAGCTTAACTGGTAGCATTTCTCCTTCTCCTAGTATTGGCTTGGGCTGCAGACCTCTGAGGGCTTGACTGGCCTTGAATGTTAGAAGTGGCTTACTCAATGCCTGATACTTTGGTGGAAGGGTCATCTTAACTAGGACTTCAAAACACTAAGACTATTGGGCCTGTTTCTTTATCTCCATGTGTTGGAACTTTTTCCTCTCTGTCTGGTCTTTCCACCTCTTCACATAGTTTCTTCAGCATGTAGTGAGACATCTAACTTGGTGACTCAGCAGTCCACAAAGTTTAAAAAAAAAAGAAACTGATAGTTTCTAAGACTTAGTCCCAGAATTTACACAGTGTCTCTTCTTCTACATTTTACAGGTTAAAGGGAGTCCTAGACTGGACCAGCCCAGATTCAGGGAGGTTATTTCACAGGGGGACAATTATGTTTTGCATAGATAATTCAGAGCCCTTTTTGAAGCTAATGATTCCAGGATAGTGTATCTATGATATATGCAAAGTGTTGTGGAAATAATGAAGAACAGCATCTTTCAGTCTAGAGCAGGGGTCCTCAAACTACGGCCTGCAGGCCACATGCGGTCCACCGAGGACATTTATGCGGCCCACCGGGTGTTTTTGCCGCCGCTACCTGTCCTGCCTAGCAGCCGACTGGTCCGGCCCGCAGTGCACATGTGTGGAATGAGGGTCGCACTCTCCGACTCCCCTCCTTCTCTCTGCCTCTCGACTCCTCCTCTCTGTCTCAGGTGTGATTGGATGAGTCACGAGCTTTCCTGTGCAGAGCCTGCTGCTGCCTGAGAGCCGAGGAAAGAACAAGTTAGGATTTATTTTTTTTGGAAGTTAGGAGGTCTATTTTTTTTAAATTTTGCAATTAGTAGGGCCTTTTTTTTTTGCGGTTAAGGGGGACCTTTTTTTCCCTGAAGTTAGGGGGTCTTTTTTTTTTTTTGTAGATAGGGGGAGCCTTTTTTTTAAAAACTGTAGTCCGCCCCTCCAACGGTCTCAGGGACAGTGAACTGGCCCCCTGTTTTAAAAGTTTGAGGATCCCTGGTCTAGAGGCATGCAGGTGAGGCTTCTGAGAGGAAGGGGTTGCTGATATAGAACTTAAAGTTCAGAATTAGCCAGTGTATGAGGAACAGAATGATGTGACAGGCAGACAGAGCATGAGACAGATACAGGACATGGTATCAAAGGAGAGTGTGGTATGTCCAGAGAACTTCCAATTATTTAATATGAGAATTAAGGTACAAACCTTTTCGGTAAATGCTGAGAAAGAAGACTGGATAAGAAGACAAAGGTTTGGGATATTTTACAAAATGAATACAATATTCTATATCAGAGAATAGCTGTGAGGATTAAATGATATCAAGCATCTGACTTATATATGCTAGGTATGTATAGATATATACGTATATCATAAATATCCTAGGTGATATTTAACACATCTTTGTCACAGGGTTTTGAACTTCAACATGGAGTGGGCAAATAAGCCAATAAAGGCTGAGATTTGCATTTTTCAAAGATCCTTTATGCAGAGTCCAGAGAATGAATTAAAGCAGTAGATGTTGAAAAAAGAATAAGAAATAATCTGATGATTTTTCAGGAATGATACGAAGGCAAAGATAGAATGAAGTTGAGAAAAAATTGGAACAGATTATTTTAGCTTTGTTTTTTCCTAATCTAATAGTCCACTTAATTATTCATTATTATAATAAATATTCATATTTTTGAGAATCTCTAATAGTCTAAGCACTGTGACATAAACTATGACTATCCAATTGTTGGATACAATTTTTATATTCAAGAAGTTCACAGTTATGAAGATTGTAATATTAGTAATTGCAATATATTTTATTTTATTTTATTTTTTATTTTTTTTGAGTTGGAGTCTCACTCGGTCGCCCAGACTGGAGTGC
>NW_007249080.1:86159-112405 GCF_000164805.1 Carlito syrichta
CCCGCAGGCCCAGGCAATCCACTCATCTCAGCCTCCCAAAGGCGCGGGATTACAGGCTGAGCCACCGAGCCCGGTTTGTAATTGCAATATAATATAATAAGTGCTTGCTAAATGTAGACACATAGTAATCTCATTTACACCTGTAAGGGTTTCCAGTGAAGTTTACTTGAGACTTGAAAGCAAGCAGGAGAGAATTTTAGAAAGAAAAGGACCTCATCTAGCATGACATTACAGGGGAGAAACACAAAGAAACAGAAATCAGAAGCAACAAGCCAGCAGGGGGAGAACAGAGTTATGGATCTGGAGATATGTATGGCCTGTTACAGGTGAAGAACTGGATAAAACAGACTAATGTTATGGTCAGAGCTTAGCATATGATGAAGAGAATGGAACAGATTATATACATGAGGAAATTAACAGGAAAATTTTCAACAGCTTGAAATCAATTAGCACAAAGTCATTTATAATTCCTAAAATTGTGCTCTGTACTTTTTTAATCCATGAAGCTTAGAATATTCAAAAAATTTAAAGATAAAGAATAGGTAAAACTGTTAATCACTTGTTCTGTGTGATGATTAATTTTTTTATGAGCAGTATTTTATATACAACATGAAATTAGAGCTGAGATGTAGGAAACATAATCCTTACCCTCAAGAAACTTTCAAGTGCAACTTTCTCCATGAAGTATTCCTTGACCGTCTAATGTATTTAATCATATACTAATTTGTATTGAACAAATTGCCTGGCATATAATATAGCCAATTAATTTAGAAACTGTTACATATTACTATTATTATTAATAAAAATAGCTTGAAGTTCTTTATATATAGGACAAGAGTAGATGCCATCATTAGTCCATTTAGTCATACTCTTGTAATTCTGTTCTGTTCTTCCTTGAAGCAGATTTGATTGAAAACTTGGTCAGCAGCCGGGCTCAGTGGATCAGCCTATAATCCCAGCACTTTGGGAGGCTGAGGTGAGTGGATTGCCTGAGCCTGCGGGTTCGACACCTGCCTGGGCAACTTGGTGAGACCTCATCTCTACAATAAAATCAAAAATTAGCTGGACGTGGTAGCGCATACCTGTAGTTCCAGCTACTTGGAAGGTTGAGGTGGAAGGATTGCTGGAGCCCAGCAGGTTGAGTCTGCAGTGGCCGGGAGTGGCCACTGCACTCCAGTCTGGGTGACAGAGTGAGACTCCAACTCAAAAAACAAAAACAAAAACAAAAACAAAAAAAAAAGAAAACTTGGTCAGCTCAGGACAGCGGAAAAGGAAAAGGACTATTTGATTTTACCTAGGCTTAATTTTTGAAGCTTATGGTAGACAGAAATGACAGTTTTTCAATATGGCAGTATTTTTTACATGATCATCAGGTGAAGAAGTCATGTGTGAAATTGTGTGGGCTTATGATTATATGTATATACACATGTGATTTTGGAGAAAGAGAGAATGTACATAAATGCATGTACATGGGGAGGTAAGTTTAATATGAGTCTCAGGAACTCCAAACAGTGTAAATTCCCTACCTAAAGGCAAAACTAGATTCCAGATTAGTTTTAGAATAGCCCTGTTTCTAAATCTTTTGGTGGAACATGTCAGGGTTCATTAAGCACTTTAGGATTTACCCCTATGCCTGAAGCTGGAAAAGAATCAAACCTTCTCAAAGAGTGTATGTCATTCTACTAAGGCCTTTTCAATGTTGCATTTCACTAACCCATTATCTTCTTAAAACAGTTTTCAACAATTTAGTTAAAAATAAAATGGCAAAGAATGGTGTCAGCAAGAAGATAAACCAGGAGGACCTGGGCCCACAGTCTCCCTTGGAGTCACTGAATTAACAACAATATATGGACCAGAATATCTTCTTAAGAACTCTAATGATCATTTGAGAAGTGGCAGCACCCAAGTCAATGCAAAACCAAGAAGGGATCCTAGGAAAGTACAGAGTATTTTCCATGACAATGCCCCTCCCCCTACTCAGCATAGCACGGTGCACATGTGAGGAAACCTTCTGTTCAGAGGATCCTCCCTTATGATAAAAACAAACTAGCAGATTGTAAGTCAGATATATATTCCAGTTTATCTAGGGGCTTTTTGAAAGGGTGCTTTTTGCATCATTTTATTCAGAGCACTGATGGGAATGATAGAGTTTGAAAGCCACTGGAATAAAAAGGTAAGTTGCATGGCATGTTAGAGCTGCAAAACTGAAGTGGTTTTGCAGTTCCACAGGAAGATGCCAGAAAGAACAAGAGATTATAAACTTCTGAGAAGAAATGGGCAAGCTGCTTTGGGAATTTGAGACAGATAATGGCATATACAAAAGTACAGAGATGACCCATTCCCAGAAAAGGTTTGAGAGCTCCCCATCCTCATAGCTAGTCTGACTGATAGAGGTAATTCCTTCATGAATCCAGTCCATAAAAACTAAGAAAAGTGGATATTTTCTCAATTGCTCAAATATCAACAAAAGATCGCAGGGCATACAAAGAAACAAGGAAATGTACAAAGCAAACTCTGGGCACAGACCCTAAAGAAATGGAGATCACTGAACTTCCTCACAAGGAATTCAGAAAAAATATTTTAAATACTGCTGGTGACCTCAAAGAGAGCAAATAGTTAACTAAACAAAATCATGAAGATAATGTATGAACAAACTGAGAATATCAGTGAAAATGTAGAAACTATGAGAAACAACCATACAGAAACTCAAGAGCTGAAATATACAATAACAGGATTGAAAAAAATCCTTAGAGAGGTTCAACAGCAGATATGATCAGGCAGAAGAAAGAATCAGTGAACTTGAAGACAGGTCATTTTAAATTATAGAATAAGAGGAACAAAAAGAATAAATAATGAAGAAAGATGAATAGAACATAAGGAACTTATATGATACTGTCAGGCAGATCAATATACAAATTATGAGAATTCCAGGAGAAAAGAGTAAAAAAAAAAGGACAGAGAGTTTATGCAAAGAAATGATGGCCCCAAACTTTCCATATCTCAGGAAAGTAATATACATACAAGTTCAAGAAGCTAAATCAACTCTAACTAGGATAAATCCAAAGAGTCCCACACCAAGTCATATTACAATCAAACTGTTAACATTCAAAGAAAATCGTAAAAGCAGCAAGAGGAAAGACACTCATCATGTACATGGTAGCCTCTATAAGATTATCAAAGGACTTCTCAGCAGAAACCTTGCAGGCCAAAGGCATTGGGATAATCTATTCAAAATGTTGGAAGAAAAATACTGCCAACCAAGAGTACTACATCCAGCAAAACTACTTTAAAAATAAAGAATGAATTAAGATTTTATCACATAAATTAAAGCTGAGGAAGTTCATTCTACTGGATTTACTCTACAATAAATACTAAAGTGAATTATTCAAGTTGAAATGTAAGAACATTAGACAGCAACATGAAGTCATAAGAAAATATGAATACATAATATCCTTCAATAAAAATAAATATATGGACAAATATAGTCACCTGTAATATTATAATTTTGGTGCACAAATTTACTTTTAACTCATATATAAAAGTTAAATAACAAAAACATAAATAAACATAAATCCATGTTAATTGATATGTAATATACAAACATGCATGTTGGGAGATCAATACATAAAGAAGGAAGCAGTAAGGAATAGAGTGCTTTTGTATATGATTGTCAAGTTGTTAGTAGTTCAAAGTAGAATGTTACAACTTTACTCTGTTGTATGCAGTTACAACAGGAACCACAAAGAAAATACAAAAGAATATACACAAAAGGCTACAAAATAATTCTTAACAAATTAAAAAATATTGAATTTATGCAAAATATTGAACATTTGAAATCAATTATCGGATTCAGAAGATAATTTGCTTACATCATTGATAAGCAAATGAATTTCCAGTATTTACATTCAGCATTACACGTCATCATAAAAACATGAACATAAAAAATATGAAAAACCATGTTGAAATGCACTTCATTGTCAATTGAAGTTGTATATTACCTACAAATAGGATATCAAGCAAAAATCAATCAGAGAATGATTCTGAGAGAATCTGTTGGCTATATGGAATTACCAATAGAATATTATTGGCAAATTGTGTGTTAAACATTCTTTCTATCTGTGAAATTTATATCGCACCCTCTTTTTTGAGAACTGGTTATTAAGCATTTACCAGCACAGAATTGATAGTGTCATTTTCTCGTGTCCTATATGTTTATAACCTTTTTTCTCTACTTTTCATGCATTTAACTCAGTGTTTCAATCCAGATATTCTCTATTGGTCTATTTTCCAATTCACTAATTCTCTCTACCCAACTATTACCAATTATAAAGCCAATTTATTAAATACCTTTTAAAAATTATGTCATATTTTAAATACATGAATCTCTATTTGGTTCCCTTTTATAGATTCTGGTTCTGGTGAAATTCCCTCTCTTGCCATATATCATCTTATGCATAATAGTCACAGTTACATAAAAATCTATTTGTGATAACTCAAATACCTGTTATCTGTGTGTCTCTTTCTATTGTCTGTTTTTCTATCATTTTTTTCCTGTGATCCTGTGTCTTGGTATGCTTGTAATTGCTTAATTAAATTAAAATGATAGATTCTGGGTATTGTGAATGAAATATAGTAGAGGACTTGGGAGCATTATCAGGTTCAGAAAAAATTCCCCTCGTCCCCTTGTTGGCAGTTAAAGGGACATAGATCATCTGAATTAAATCAAGTATCAAACTGACTTGATGCTGGGTGTTTGTTCTTATGACGAGGTTCTTTCTTCACCTGTTTTCCTCCACTCATACAGTCAAACTTATTGGAAGTTCAAGCTGAGAGCTTGGACTAGTTATAAAAGCTCTTCTTTCCTAATGGTCTTTGGCTTCTTAGTTCAGGACCAAGAGTTCAGCGAACACCACTCTATTTATTTTTTTATTTTCTGCAGTTTTCTGTTTGTCTCTTTTGCCTTTTGCTCTGGGCAACTTAAGAACATGTGCAAGTCTCAAAGGCAAAATCATGGAATGGTGGTCTCGCTTCTCTGCTATTACTATCTTTTCTACCTTCTCTCTGCAATTTGACAACTTATATCCTAGCTAGGAGTTTTAATCTGAAATCCATTCCCCGCACCCCCAGTATTATGAGATTTCCAAAAGTCTGCTACTTATTAGCAATGTATTCTCATATTCTTGATCTCTCTTTTCACACCAGAATTGGTGTTTGCCTTGAGGGAAAAAACTGCTTACAGAATGTTGGTTCACATTTCTCTGATTTCCTTCTCTTAAGGATCTTGGGCTCTAAAATCCTAGTTGCCTTTTAGCTACCTGGTGCCTTCAAATATATTTTAATCATACATTTAAAAAAATAGACATTCTGGTTATTCTCAGGGGGCATTGATCATCTCCAATCTATTTTATTATAGCTGTATCTACATGCTTGTTAGACGACTTCCTATGCCTATCTTGCTGTACCAGGACAAAGTTCTCTCCTAGTACCTCTCATAGTATTCTGTGCATAATTTTATCAAAATAATTAGCACACTAAAAGGTATTGTCTTTTGTTCTTGTCTGTCTGTATTACTAGACCATAAACTAGAAATAAGAATGTATTTTTTATTACTAATATCTGGCACATGATTGCTGCTGAATAAATTATTATTTAATAAATAATTTAAAAATGTGGGAATAGATCTGTAGATTTCTGGATGAAACAGTATGTCAGTTATCTGACAGATACTCCAAAATTTGTTTCCTTTATATTTATGGTTTAAAATCTCTCTCAATTTCTTCCAGTACCTGCATAGCTCTTTTAAAAAATTTAAATCTTAAAACAATCTGGAATTTATTTTGTTGTACAGATAAAATAGAATTATAATTCTGCTTCTTTAGTTACTTTCATCATAGAAAAGACAATAATGCCAAAAGTAAGGATAATTTATTTTGATATTTTCACCCATATATTATTTAATTTGCTAGAATAACGTGTTTTAATTAAAAGCAATATTTTTGGACATTGTAAACCTATAATGATTTATTATTAGACATATTTGTATTTCTTTCCTAATATATTTTTGTATTCTTAGATATTATTTGTTCACTTTGTTTCACTAGATATTAAAATCATATGAATAGTGTGAAAAATGCTATTTAATATATAAATAAAAAACTGGTTACATATTTATGTTTAAATTTCCTGGTTAGAATTTGACTCCTTTCTCTATGAAGCCTTCCCAGATTGCTTAAGGGAGAGTTAGCCACTCTTTTTCATAATTGCCATGGTTCTTTGTTTATGGCTCTTTTGTGGCCTTTGTCAACTTGCATTAACTGTATTTGCTTAAAATTAAAATCCCATTCCTATTTCCTCTGCCCTTCCTATTCCTCTGTCAGGATTTATTTTCATCACAAGCAATTATGTTATACTTAAAATATGTTCATATCCCCTGCCTACACTATCTCTCTTTCTCTTTCTTTCTCTCCCTCTTTCTCTCCCTCTCTCTCTAGCAGTGGTAAACTTCATTAGAGTAGGCATTTTTTTCTGTTTGGTTGACTATTGTATCCCCAGCACCTAGAATAGTCCTTGACACATAGCGTATGTGTTGAATGAATATCTGCATCCTACATTAACTTATGAATTCACTGAAGACAGGCACAATGATCTAAGACTTTGTGTTCCAGCACCTCCTATAATATCTACTACAGTGGATGCTAAATCAGATTTCTAATAAGTGATAACCCATTCTCTTATAAAACTAAAGGAGTTCATATTGTAGTTCATATACAGAGATAATCCTACTAATTGTAGTGTGTATGTATTATTCAGCAAATAATTCATAGAATTAGTATGCAAAAGTGTGATATATTTTAAATTTACTTTATTTCTTGAATGCATATTTATTCATTTATTGAATTTTAGGAACCTGTTATAATTAATTATGTAGACAGTTTTATATTTTTCTTTTTCATACCTTTTAGAATTTAAAATATTATCAATTAACTTTGCCTTATTATATGTTAAAATTCTATAGGTGATATAAAATAATTTTTTCACTTATTAAATATGTATCCTACAGCATACATTTTATTAGGAACAGAGGAAACAAGATCCTAATTAATACCAAACATTTACATAGTATTTTCCATATATCAGGCAGTGTTATGAGAAATTTATATATATTTACTTCTTAAATTCTTGTAAGAATTCCATGAGGTAAGTACTATTAGTGTGTCCATTATGATGATGAGGAAACTGTGGCACAGATAAATTAGTATTGCAGTTTGTCATTAGAGTCTGTCTTCAGTATCTAGCCAAAGTCTAGGGACTGTATTCAAGTCTTTCTTTAAAAGGTGGCTTCTTAGAAAAAAATCGTTCTGGACTTATCCTTTGCTCACTTTGCCATGGGTTCTAGTATTCAGTTTCTTTCTTCAGAACTGCCTTGGGGTCCTTCCTTAAAACTTGTTTGTGAAAAATGCTGTTTCCTCTATTCTCACTTTCCCTATTTCCCCTAAGACAAATATGCTATTGAACTTACTAGATATTCTGAATATTATGTTGAAACATAGAAGCTCATAAAAATAATACATAAAAAATTATAAAATCCTCATGTTTCTTACAGTAGTGGTTTCTGGTATTCATATAAACTTCGTTGGTTATAACTCACTTGTAAAATGCAGATCTATGTTGTGGAACATTCACCATATCCTACTTAAATGACTTTTAAAAAATTAAGTAATATTGTTTTCTTGAGGGTGCTGGAAAATATATGATATGATTGATTTCCAGATAGGCAGTATTAAAGGAATAATAGATGGTAAACATTACCTATGAGAGCAGAAAATCATTTCAATCTATTTTTAATTTAGAAATAAATAATTCTGGTTGGTTGATTTTGAAAGTAAACCATATGTTGTTTACATGTTTTGGCATTTATCCAGTTTCACTCAAGATGAGAGTGAAAAAAAAATTGTAAGCCCTCTACTAATTAGATAATAATGAACACGATGAAAACAGGTGCTATAACTTTTTGAATTATGAGACTGCATCTTCAGAACAAGCTCAAGTTATGAAAAGAGGATCATGAGGGAAAAACAATCTGCATATATTCTGAGGTAGGTACATAGTTATCCTGGAGATATATACTAAGGCACACATCAAACGAAATGTATCTGCTATTTTTTCATTCCGATACAAATAAAAAACACAAGTCAAAATGAGTTTTAAAATACCCTGTCCATTTTATACGAACTCCTAGCTTCTAGTTAATATCTTTAAGCTTTCAAACACATTTGGATGACAAGCAGGACGTGACTAAAGATAACCTGATGATTTTGCTGAAAGGTCAATAGGGCATTGAATCTATCTAGCATATAGATCCCCTCACCTCTGAGTGACAGCAACATCCATAAAGTCTTGTTCTTCCTCTGCACTTGAAAGAGTCGACATAGATGATGCAGATTCTATGGCTTAAGCCACAAAGGAGAATAATTATAGTTAGTGGGGGAAGGGTGGTGTGTAGTAATAGCTGCTCCTGACATAAAGGATTGAGAAATGGAAAAGATAATAGGGAAATAAAGGAGTAAAAAGGACAGTTTGGATGACTCCCTTGGTGAAAACCTGACTCATGGTGGTTTAGTAAACTGAACCTTTGCATCTGAGAGGGGAAAACTTTTCCTGCCCTGTATCTTTCCTTCCAATGAAAAGGATTCACACATGTGAATTGCAGGAATGTTTCTGAAGAAAAATGAACATTCAGTGTCTCAAATAATTAGAACTATTTAAATGCATGATCAAATTTTTAAAGTATATAATCACATATGTGTTTATTTTCAAAAAAAAATATATATATATATATAAAACTGCTGTGTTTGAAAATAATATGTAAAATTTCCCCTCATTTGAAATATGGCTTGATCCTAGATCTTTTCTGCTGTGGCACTGGCACTTAAATTCCACTTATAATTACTTTTCTAAATGATTAGCACTTATTGTGATTATTCTCTGGTTAATACATGTATGCAAAATGTGGCTGCAGGATTTGCTTTTGTTAGCATATCCCCTCCCCCACTCTGAAACCTCAAGGCTCCAGACGTTGATGCTGGAGAAAGAAAATGGATGTGTGTGTGTGTGTGTGTGTGTGTGTGTGTGTGTGTGTGTGTGTGTGTGTGACTGTATCTAACCTTCAAGTTGATACAATGGTGATGATACACAAACAAAAAAAAGATAAGTCTTTCCCTTGATAATGCCGTTCTTAACATATTATAATCATTTTAGAAAAGCTGAAAGTAAGCAAAAATGCTTTTAATATAAGTAGGGGTGGTGTTTTACAACAGCTATATAGAGAATATACAACTGGAAATGTATTATAACTGAAAATGGCAATTTTATTAAATAATTCTGTGATCTTCCAGCCATGTTCTTAAACAGTGATCTCCCTGTAGCAAAACGCATAGATAATCAACAACCTGGTCTGGCAAGTAAACTTATTGGGGGATTAAATCCTAAAGGAAGGAGCCCATAGCCCTGGAGGAAGACTGAGTACATGTTTCCCAGAGTCTTTGAAGGCTCATCTCAGTAGTCCCACTGCTAGAATGTGCTCTGTTGTCATAGCAACACCATCTCCTGCTTCATACAGGAAAGATTAGCTCTTACTGTGCAGAGGAGAGAATTTAGGGGAAGTCAGACTAATCCCTGGGTGCACTTCGAGAGAAAGGTTGGACCTCGCCTGAGGGATGCTGTATCTGCAATGATAGAATTGGCCTGCCACAGACACTGGTATTTAAGTTGAAGAGCAGAATTCACAGTAAGTGTCAGCTCCTCCACACTGGAATAATGATGAATGAGGTTTGTCTAAGTCTTGTTGAAGACTGTCCCGTGCAGCAGTAGAATGACAACAGGGGACTCTGATGAATGCCAATGTTTTCCTAGTCCAGGTGGTAGATAAAGGGTTATTGACCAGATCAGAAACTTGAGGAAAATGTTTAGATACTTTTGAAATGTCCATCTAAAATCCTGGAAGCGTGGCAAAATGAGATAAGCAAAAAAATGTATTATATGCTTTTTGTACTTAATTTACTTACCCTAGATTGTTACACATTTAAATCTAAAATTCCATAGAGAGAAAAAAAATTATGAAAAAATGTGTCTAAGCAAGTTGTGCTTTTTCAACACCAAAAATGATACAATTTTATTTTAGGATTGTAAATTTTCTTTTTCAATTATATATACATTTTTAAAAAATCCTTTCAAAAGTATACCAGTGGAGTGGTTCTTTTAAGGTAGTCATAATATGAAAAAGACATTTTTGAGGGAAGAGTAATTTATTTAGCAATTCTATTTGGTGTTGGTACTTCAACTTTTCAGCATAGAACATGTGCAATGTATAAAATTTTCAGGATTTTTTTTGTTGAATGTCTCACATGTATATCGTTATGGGGGGATGTCTATATCTATGTGGATTTATTTAGTTTCTTTTTCCTCTTGATTTGTACTTACACAATTGCCTTCCACAATTACTATGAAGCATATTTTTTGTTAGCTCAAAAGATGGAAACCTTTTTATAGATTTTAAACGTTTGATATTAATATCTATTGTGGATTTGTTTAATCTTTCAAAAACTTAATTACTTCAAAGGACACTTTAAATCATATGCAAAATTTAAAAGAATTTTTCAAGAATATCTAGATTTTTACATACTACATGTTAATGTCATCCTTGTGTTTATAATTATCAGTGTGTATTACCCTAAATGTATGTATTTCTTATTAAAATATTTATGCTGAAAATTATATTATGCTACATTCATGATATTTTTAATTGTTTCCATCATAGCTAAATATTTATAATGTGTACTTAGAAACTGGGTTTTCTTTCCCCTATGCACAATTCTAAGTTACTAATATACTACATACTACAGTTAATATCACAGGCTTTGCTAAATATAGCCATTATCATAAAAATATTTAATTGCCGGTTGAAGTGTTTTAATCTCTCAGAATGGAGAGACTTGGATGTTGCTGCAAAAACAGAAAACAGATCACAAATGCACTCCCAGAAACTTGCTAGAATAGACCATAGGTCTTAGAGTTGAACAGTTATATTAAAATATTGCATAAAATTATTCTCTCTATATGTTATGAAGTACACACAAAACAAGAGGGTCATACTTGGCTTAATAGCATTCAGGCTGTAGCTATGCAGAACCTAACACTCTTAAGAAAATGGAGACAAAGCAGGAAGTCAGGAAACCCTTCTCAATAAATGATTGCAATTTATTCCAACAACATCTTTGGCGATTTCTATCAGTAGTACAGGGGAGGATCCTTAAAAATTACAAAAAAGGGAGAGTCAAATCTGCTCCTTTTGTCTTCCTTATGAAACAAACTAAAGTAGCTTATCTCCTTTCATAGACTTCGGGTAAAAATAAGAGAAGTCAATACCTTATTCTGAAAACAATGAATGTTGGAGGGGTCACTGTATGATGCTAGGATTAGAATTAATAAAATAGGACTGAGAGAGAAGAAGAATAGCTAAGAAAAAAAAAAAAGCACCATTTACTGAGATAACAGTATAAAGTATATAAATAAATAACTGAATAGTAATTTTAAAAAATTAAGTCAGGGATTTTGCCCATTCATTATCTTAATGAAAGTTGTTTGAGAGGTATTTGTAACCAGTTTCATTCCTAGTCTTCTGTGTTTATTTCTTTTGAAAATATAGTGGTGACTGACCTGTAAACTGAAGACTGGTAGGGATTTTAACCCCCCTGAGACAGGTAGGTTTGACCCCTTCTTCTGTCAAGATATTGCTTGTTGAGGACCAGATCATTCCCCAAAGTCAAATTCTTCCTTGAAAGGCAATGCTTCAGGAGTCTTTGAAAGAAGTCACTCCATTCTGACTGGGTCTTGGAGTTTGAAATGTCATTTGAAAAGCCCAGGAGTCATTATAAGAATAAAAATCTCCAGGTCATCCAGGTCTTCTGAAAGCTCTGAGGTTTGTAGATGATACAGAAGTGGTCTGAACTTTTGCACGGGAAACCAGAGTACAGAAAAGAACAAGAGGAATCATTGGACAGAAAATTAACAACAGAAACATCTGCCAGGGAACACTCAACAAACAGATGCACACAAGAGGCATTAATACACTATTTGTATAATGGCCAGTTATGTGAACTGAGATTAGTTTCCAAAATTGCCCAGTGTGGTTGATTGTTGATGTGTGTGTTACAGAAGTATTGAACATGAACATATAAATGTTCAGCACAAAAGGTAATGCGATGATATGAGCACTTATTGTATTTGCTTTTAAAAATCAAATTAACGTTTGATTTGACCATGTTTGATTCAGATCTATGGCACATTGTTAGGTTGGAAAGGCTATATTTGAGAACTGTTAAATAGCAACAATTTCTATTTTCTTTCTTAAATTTTGGCATTTACACTGACATAAAGATATTATCTATATACTCTGTAAAGCTTAACTTTGTATGTCTCAGGACAAATATGTAAATTACTAAATTCATTTTTTTTTCTGAGAGTTGCATATAAGCAAATGGGTAGCATGGTGTGTGGAGCAGATAGTTGGATCAGTGTTTGAGATTAGATTGTAGGAAAACCAGAATGTCAGCCTGTGACATATACTTTTCATGATATATATTTTTGAGGGCAGATGGGGACCAATGGGCATTTGTGAACTAGAAATAAGAAATAGTAGCAGTGCTTTCTGTGAAGATGTATTCTACACATGTGGAGTAGGATGAATAGATGGTATGGGCAATAGTTAGGGGAAGAGATTAGCACTGAGAACATAAACTAGCAGAGAAACATTGAGAGTTAAAAGTAGGGAATAGATGGGAAAGAAGTCGCAAGCATAGGGTCTATTGAATTTTATTTATTAATTTATTCAATCAAGATTTATTTGGCTTTTGCCAAATAACAGGCAAAAAGATAGGTGATAAGAATTGCAGAGCAAAATGCTAATGTTTGGAGTTTCATAAAAACACTGAGTCTGGCAGGTATGAACCACAGATAGAAAATCATTATATCTTGTGGTATGCAATGGGATCCAGTGAACTCAGAAGATAGATTTGACCAGTAATTATATAGCACAAAAGAAAGAACCTTCAATCCTAGAAATACAAAGGAGCCATTATAAGACATAAGGAAAGTCAAAAGAAGGAGGGGATTTTTGAAGAGAACAACCGTGGTAATAAGAGGCAGCAATTTGATTTTAGACTTCTTTTTTTATTTTAAAGATGTGGGGTACAATTCAGAGTTAGGTAGCCAAGTGGTCATCGTTTAAGTAAAATTTGGGTCTCCCAATGGTCCTCACTTCACCTGGTGTGAGATCAGGTACCCTTATTGGTGTTATGTACCCCAAATCCCCTCCCCCACCTCTGGCAGTGACCTGCTACTGCTAATCTCTTTCATGTAGCATTATTCTTTTTTTAAGATTAAAGAATATAGTTTATTTAGAAAGTAAATTAGAGAGAGAGAGAGAAAGAGGCGATTTACCTCCCCAAGGTAGAGGAGGGGGGCAAAGCTTAAGAGTACATAAGCTGGCCATAGTTCAAAGAGCACATGGCCACACCTCATGTAGTATTCTTAAGTTTGATCTTCAAGTCTTGAAAAACAAATAACTGCATTTGAGTATAGTAGCTAACTTACAGTGAAAACTGTTTGTAAAATATTTGTTTTAGGTCCATTGCTGTATAGAATTTTACAGCATCTTTAGCATTTTTTGGACTACTTTCTATATTTTATTTCCTCTTTAGTATTTGTATATAGCAATCTAAATATGTGGAAACGTGTCATGTTTCTTCTCCATTTGATGTATACAACTTTGTAATATGTCCCAAAAAAATTGTTTGTTATTACTGGAGTCTGATAGTTCTAAAATTTAATAATTTTTAACTTGGGAACTTTTGCTCTTGGCATTAATGTACAATAAAAATAAATTCAAGACAAAGGAAAAAGCAATATGTATTCGGTTGAATTTGGGGGAAAGCTCTTTGTAGGAATTACCCAATTAGTTAGGGGCAAAAACATTTTATTGTCTTTTTTATCTGGAAAATTGATGTAATTTGCTATCATTGTAGTCCTGAAATAGTAATAATTATAACAATTGCAATAACAGCCTTAACAATTAAGAGTAGCTTCGTACTTTATAGTTTTTAATTGTTGGAGAAGGAAACAATCCTATCAACAAAAGACCCCCAGTACCTATGTAGAAGAAAGAGAGGGAATGCATTTAATAAAGAGTTAAGTATATGAAGTGACACCAACATGACTACAAAGTCTGGACAGAATTTCACGTACATTTATACAATGAAGTAGAAGAAAGAACAGTTAATATTTCTCTATCTTCTTGACAGGTAAATGGATGCAACTGTGATTGCCTTCTGTATTTGTTTTATGAGAGAGACCCCCCTGAGCTAATTCTAGAGGTAACATTTACAGCATAAAGACTGTTCCTGATCTTGGATTGGAAAGACAAAAGTTTGGGTCTTTTATTCAGACCTATGTGTTTTCAAGAAGACACTCTAAAGAGGTGTCTTCAGCTGTCACCACCCCCTTCAAAGATAATTTATCCTTTTACCTTTACACAATGCACCTTTTGTTTATATTATCTCATTGTATTATCACAACACTGTGAGACACATGCAAATACTATTATGTCCCAGTTTTATAAGAGAGGAAACTGATGCTTAGAAAGGTCAAGGAATAGTTTTAAAGACACGCCTAATAATTAGAGAATACTTCTAGCTCATTCTGCGTCTCACATTGTCATTCCTTAAATGATGCATTGTTTAGGGTCATTTTTGTGCTATATAGGGAGGTAGTGATAAAGAAAAATGCTTTTATTGTTGTTGCTTGGGTACCTGTATACATATGCTCTCTATTATAAATAAGCAGATCACTGGACACAGTCTGGTATCTCATAGAAACTCATTCTACTCTAGAAAAAGGAAAATGATAAAGACTGCAACTGTTGAAGCTTTAATAGAAATAATGCTGTTCTGGGATTCATATTATTTATCTACCCACCCACCCATCCATCTGTCCATCCATTTACTTATTTGTTAGTCATTCAACGAGCATTTAACAAATTCCTACTATGGGCCTACTTCTGCCTGGGGAGCACTGCAAGTACATGAAATAAGTCAGAGCCTGTTGTCTCTCCCTTCAAAGATAAAACTAACTTCCTTGATATTGACCAGATACTGAGCTAGATGTTCTGCAAACATTAATTCACTTAATAGTAACAAATGCCCTGTAATGTAAATTCTACGGTTGCTTCTGCTTTTTCTACAAGGAAACTAAAGCTCAGAGAGATTGTGACCAAACTACACAGCTTGTAAGTGATAGGACTGGGTCCTGAATCTATGTTTTAGTGACTGCAAAGCTTATGCTCTTACCAGGAGTTTTTCTGCCAATTTCCCAAGTGTTGAAAGTATCACAGTGAAGGTTAGTACAAGATACTATACTGACAAAGGAGAGTGTTTGGGCAAGATGGGGATCATCTGAGAAGAGTTTAGCATCTGAAATTTATCTGGTTTGTAATATGGAGATAGCTATTTCATGGAATTTTGGGTGGAATTAAAGGTGACAGCAAATATAAATAAACTTTTACTGAACTAAGTGCTTAACAACTGAAGCAACCACTTATAGTCACTCTTCTGCCTACTTTTGCTTTAATTACCGGCTACATTTTTCTTCTTTTTCTTTTTGTTTCCTTCTTTCTTTGGTGTTTCACAAGCACTTGGTCTATGCATATAAATGCAATCTCTCCTTTACTTAAAAGTCTGGGAGATGATTAAAGATCAGCAGATCATCTTTCCAACCTTTGATCCTCTGTATAAATTCAATGGGATTCACAATTGGGATAGGAGCTAGTAAATGTATTCCTCCGAACTTTAGAAAATACCATCATGTTTTCTGGCCCAATTTTTCTCTGTACTTGTCGAGAGAAAGAAGTTTGGTGGGAGGAATATCTTCAGAGTTTTTCATTTATGAAAATGAGCTACCATTACTGGCTAGGAAACTTGTCTCTTTCTGTATTTAGACTTCATTGATAGATTTGATTGAATGGGTTACAGAAAAGGGCAAGAAAATTAAAGTTAGAGAAAGGAAAGTAAATGTTTATAATAAGGATTTAAAAGGAGTCAATGGGTTCGCTATCTGAATCCAAACACAAAAATTTACTAAAGTATATTAAAAACTTTAGTGACCCATAGAAAAAAGCTATTTTTGTTTCTGAATGTATGACTATGTATAATTTTATATTGCTGCCTGATACTATCCTTTTAAATCACAAGCATAATTTTATGCAACAGAAAGCTGTTTAAAGACTATTACTTAGCCGGGCTCGGTGGTTCAGCCTGTAATCCCACGCCTTTGGGAGGCTGAGTTGAGTGGATTGCCTGAGCCCACGGGTTCGAGACCCGCCTGGGCAGCAAGACCTCATCTCTACAATAAATCAAAAAATTAGCCAGGTGTGGTAGCCTGTAGTTCCAGCTACTTGGAAGGCTGAGGCGGAAGGATTGCCGGAGCCCAGCAGGTCGAGGCTGCGGTGACCAGGAGCGGCCACTGCACTCCCGTCTGGGTGACAGAGTGAGACTCCAACTCAAAAATAAATAAATAAATAAAGACTATTACTTTAACCATGATAGAATCATATCACATACCCTTTGGAAAATCTTAACTATAGTATTATGAAGAATAGATCTGTATAATAAATATTAAAAACAATAATCAACATTACAATATAGCTAATACAATGACTTGTGGAACAAGCTCAAGGTAGATTTTAAAAAGAGAATAAGAAATTAACTTTGATTGACACTGCTTATAACTTCCAACCTCGTCTAATATCAGTAACCCCAATTAGTAAAGGATTAAAAATAAAAATGGAAAGGAAAAAAAGAAAATCTACTTATAATGCTTTTTCAGTGCTTAGAAAGGAGTTTAGAAATTTAGAAAATCCCAGAATCCATGACTTTATTACAGAAAGCAGCAAATGTGTATCCTCTTTCTAGAAATTGCTTTAAGCATGTAAGAAATTAAAGGGTGATAACCAAGCTTATTTTTTTTTCTTTGGTTAATAAGGTCCCCAGGGATGACTATTTCCCATATCAGGAAGGAGGCATGTGCTTCTCTTAACACCGGCCACATAGAGAATATTAAGGATTTTTTTTGCCTTTAGTTCTTTCTTGTGGTTGCCTTTCTTCACAGTGGGGAGTGGAGGAAAAAAGGCCCAAGAATGTGATTTCTTTTTGCTCATCTTTTTGTTACAAACCCTCACAGCATTGTTCCTAAGTTCTCTTAAGGTTTCTTTTGAGCTGAAAATTTTAACCTGTTACTTGAGGTTTGCTTCTTCTTGACCCTATGACTTGATTTTCTTATGCTCATTCTCTCTTAAATGTATATCATATTTTTTAACTTGTCAGGGGAAATAACAGTACTGAGACTACCATGTTATTATTAATGTCTCTTATTATAATATTTCAGTTCAGAGGAATCAGCAATTAAAGCAAAATATATATTCTTGAACCTATGATGGAAAACTAGATTTATAACTGGGCAAGTATTTGTATTATATTTTTTCAACATAGACTAATTTTGGTTATCAGATAAAATTATTTGGACTGTTCCTTGCCAAGTTTTAGAGACTAAATAGATATCTTACTAATTTTACAACAGAAGGGCAAAAATTCAATAAGGTAACTAAAGCATAAAGTATACAATATACTTCTGACCAAATTTATGTAAACAATATTGGCATGGGATTGCCCTGAGATCTGGGCTATATCACTGCCACCAGAGCTTATGTCATCTGGTTATTTTTCTTGTGTATCCTCCATGATACCTACAATAGAAACACAAGGACCAGACCGTATCTCATTTGGTTATTTCTTTTGTTTATCCTCCATGCTACCTAAGGTAGAAATACAAGGTGATTCCATTAAATGATACAATAGATTTATTTTTTATTGTCCTGTACCACAGTGGGTGGGAAGCATGCAGACTGGCTTAACATATTATTCCTTCTGGTGTATCTGCCCCACTGTAGTTTTTTGATCTATGTACTTATAGACTAAGAACCCGCCTTGCATATTGTATTAATTCAAATTGTATTAATTCTTTTATTAATTGATTAATAAAAGATGTTAATGAAATGCAGATTTGTTCCAAAATATATAATCATGATTAAAGCATTAATCCTCATTAGAATAGCTTCTATCACCAATGTATCATTAATAAAATATTATATATTCATATAAAGTGTATAGTCATGAAAAAAATCCCCAAAGTACCAAAACTTATAAAGAAAAAGGAAGGGTCCCCTATTCTCCACTGTATCCCCAACAGATAATCTCAATGGACAGTTTGGCACGAACTTTCCAACAAGATAGAGATATCAATTGATCAATGTTATCCTTAAAAAAAAGTGATCACCACAATTTTGAATACAGATACTCCTCATCTTACAATGGGGTCATATCCCAACTAGCACCCGTTGTCATTTACAATGTAATAAATCAAAATGCATTAATATACCTACACTATTGAACATCATATCTTAGCCTAACCTACTTTAAACATTCTTAGAATACTTTTATTAGCCTATAGTTGGGCAAATCATTTAATGCAAAGCCTGTTTTGTAATAAAATGTTTACTACCTAATGTAATTTGTTGAATGCTATACTGCAATCGAAAAATAGAATGATGGTGTGGGTGGTAAACAGAATGTGGAATGGAGGTATTCAGTTTCTACTAAATGTGTATCTCTTTTGCATCATTATAAATTCACCACGGGCCATTTGTATACATGTTTTTAAATTTTTTAATCATGATTTTGAAACAGTTCTTGGAAAGAACAGTTTGCCAATGTTTTGCTGATGTTTTGATTGTTTTTAAACCATTACTACAGAAGAACTATTTACAGACTAAAGAAAAGTGGAATGGTATTGACCACATATTTATTTATTTTTGAATCATGAATTAATTGTGGCAAGGATTCAGCTGAAATGATAATTAAATACACAATTTTATAGATACAGAAATGGAAGCTAAGTCAGATAAAGACTTGCTCTTAAAATATTGGTCTGCAAATGTCTACAGAGCTGAAACCATAAATTAAAGATTCACTAGAGTCGGCTAACCAAAAGAGAAAACGAAAGTGCTTTCCGCTTGTTAATTAATGCTGCAAGAGGAGTTGTATTGCAGAAAAAGAGCCTCCCAGACATATGAGAAAAAGCAGTGGTCTGAATGTCAAAAGAATTAAGTCTCATTCTATTATACTGTTCAATATGGAACCCTCAGTAAACAATCGTGTCCTTTGTTCTCAATATAAACATTTAAAATTTGGGATCATAGTCACTATTTTTCTCAGAATTGGATAGCAATAAGACAGGGAAATAAATGATCCAAAATGAATCAAATTACAGAAAAAAATATATAACTCTAATGTATAATTATATATATCATAATATATAAAATATTGTGTTCTGATGTCTATATTTTTTATACATTTTACAATTTTTGATACATAATATGTTTCATATTTATGGGCTATGTGTGAATATGTTTTACAAGCATAAAATATACAATGGTCAGGTATTTGGGGTATCTTTCACTTTGTGTATTTATTATTTCTGTCTGTTGGAAACATTTCAAGTTCTGTCTTCTTGCTATAGAACACTATATTGTTTCTAACTTTTGTCACCTCAGTCTACTGTCAAACATCAAAACTTTTCTTTTTCTTTTTTTATTTGTTTTTCATTTTAAAGATGTGGGGTTAGATGGTATCTCAGTGTGGTTTTGATTTGCATTTCTCTGATGATTAGTGAGGCTGAGCACTTTTTCATGTGTCTGCAAAACTTATTTTTCTATCTAACTGTAAGTCTGTTCACATTTACTAACCTCTCTTCATTTCCTCTTCCCACCCTCACACTCTTCACCACTTCTGATATATATTATTCTATTCTATATCTACATGATATAAAGTTTTTTAGCTCCCATACATGTGTGAGAACATGTGGTGGTATGTATTATTCCATGCATGGAGTATTTTATTTTACCTAATATAATAGCCTCCAGTTTTTTACACGTTGCTACAAAGGACATGATTTCAATCTTTATTTTTGGCCAAATAGTAGTCCAGTGTGTGTGTGTGTGTGTGTGTGTGTGTGTGTGTGTGTGTGTGTACACCATTTTCTTTATCCTTTTGTCTGTAATGGATGCTTAGGTTAATTCTATATCTTTGCTGTTGTGACTAGGGCTGTAATAAGCATATGAGTGCAGGTATCCCTTTGGCATACTGATTTGTTTTCCTTTGCATAAATACCCAGTAGTGGGATTCCTGGAACATATGGTAGTTCTATTTTGAGTTTTTTGAGAAATCTTTATACTGTTTTTCATAGGTGATTTTACTTTTTACATTCCCACCATCAGTATGTAAAAGTTCACTTTTCCTTGCATCTTCACCAACATTTGTTATTTGTTGTTGTTTTTAATAATGACCATACCCACTGGTGTAAGATGAGCTCTCATTGTGGTTTTGATTTGCATGTCTCTGATGATTAATGATGCTGAGCATTTTTTTCAATACCTATTGGCCATATGTGTGTCTTCTTTTGGGAATTATCTATTCATGTCCTTTGCCCAATTTTTAATGGGATTATTATTTTTTATTGTTGAGTTGTTTGAATTCCTTGTGTATTCTAGATGGTTAGTCCCTTCTTAGGTGAATAGTTTGCAAACATTTTCTCCCATTCAACAGGTGGTCTCTTAATTTTGTTGATTTGTTTCTCTGCTGTGTAGAAACTTCTTAGTTTAATATAATCCCACTTGTCTATTTTGGTTTTGGTGCCTGTGCTTTTGATTCTTAGCCATAAAATATTTGCCTAGGCCAATGTCTTGGTGGTATTTACTATGTTTTCTTCAAGTAGTTTTATAGTTTTGTATTTTCCCAGCACCATTTATTCAGGAGGGTCTTCTTATCCCACTGTATGTTCTAGGTGCCTTTGTCAAGTATGGGGATCTATTTCTGGATTCTTTACATGATTCCATTGGTCTGTGTGTCTATTTTTTATAACAATACAGTGCTATTTGGTTACTGTCTTTTTTGTAATATAATTTGGAGTCAGATAGTGTGATACCATCAGATTTGTTCTTTTTCCTCAGTATTGCTATACTCTTTTTGGTACTATATGAATTTAGGGTTGTTTTTTCTCTTTTTGTGAAAAATGACATAGGCTTTTTGATAGAGATTGTATTGAATATGTATATTGATTTGGGCAATATGGTCATTTTATTGATATTAATTCTTCCTATCCATAAGCATGGGATGTCTTTACATTCGTTTGCATCCTCTAAAAATACTTTCATGGGTATTTTGCAATTTTTCTTGTAGAAATTTTTCACCTTCTTGGTTAAATTTATTTAGATTTTTTCTCTTTTTTCTGTAGCTATTGTAAATGAGATTGCTTTCCTGATTTCTGTTTTAGCAGTTTTTGCTATGTTGTATAGACATGCTACTAATTTTATATGTTGATTTTGTACCCTGCAACTTTATTGAATTTAGTTATCAAGTTTTAGAGTTTTTTGGTGAAATCTTTTGGTTTTTGTAGATATAAGATTATGTCATCTGCAAAGATGAACAATTTGAATTCCTTTTGTTCCCAATTTATTTATTTATTTATTTATTAAGGGTTAGGTATACAAATACGTTTCGTTCAGGCACCTTTGTTGATAAGACATGTTTCCCCATCCCCAGATAGATATTTACTACCGTTAATCCCATCTCCCTCCCCCCGCCATAGTTTCCCACTACTGTCAGTCATTTTCTTATAGTATTACATTGGATGTTCAAGGTCCACTATATGAGTGAGAACATGTGATACTTGGATCTTTGTTTCTGTGAGAGGTCACTCAGTATTATAGACTCTAGTTCCATCCAGGTTGCTGTGAAATTCATGATTTTGTTCTTTTTTATGGCTGCATAGTATTCTGTCATGTATATGTACCACATTTTTTTTAATCCAGTCCTCTTTTGATGGAAAGCATGGTTGCTTCCAGGTTCTTGCTATTGTGATGTTCCCAATTTAGATGCCCTTTATTTCTTCCTCTTGCCAGATTGCCTTACTATGATTTCCAGTATTACATTGAATAGGAGTGAAGAAAAAGGGCATCCTTGTCTTGTTCCAGTTCCCAAAGAAAAGTCTTTCAACTTTTCCTTATTCTGTATGATATTCACTGTGGTTTTGTCATATATGGCAGTGCTATTTTGAGATATGTTTCTTCTATGTCCAGTCAGTTGAGTTTTTAATCACGAAGGGATGTTGAATTCTGTCAAAAGCTTTTTCTGCATCTGTTGAGATGATTATATAGTTTTTATCCTTTATTCTGTTGATGTAATATATCAATAGAATATATAATAATTTATGTGTGTTAAACTATCTTTTCTTCTCTGGAATAAATCTCACTTGATAATGTGTATTATCTTTTTGATGTTCTGTTGAATTCAATTTGCTAGTATTTTTGGGAGGGATTTTGTGTCTCTGATCATCAGAGATTTCAGCCTATAGGTTAATTTTTTGTCATGTCCTTGCCTGATTTTGGTATCAGAGTGACACTGGCCTCGTAGAAGGATTTAGGGAGAATTCCTCTCTTTTTAATTTTTTTGAATAGCTTGAGGAGGATTGGTATTTGTTTTTCTTTATATGTTTGTTAGAATTCAGAAGTGAATTCATTGTGTCCTGAGCTTTTCTCTTTGTTGAGAGACTTTTTATTACTGATTCAACATCACTACTTGTTATTAGTCTGTTCAGGTTTTCTACATCTTCCTAACTCAATCTTGGTAGGTTGTTATGTTTCCAGGAATTTATCCATTTCGTCTAGATTTTCAGTTTGTTAGCATCCAGTTCCTCATGATAGTTTCTGATACTCTTTTATATTTCTGTGATATGAGTTGTAATGTCTCCCTTTTATTTCTGATGCTTTCATTTGGATCTTCTTTCTTCTTGGTTAATCTAGCTAAGGGTTTATCAATTTTTTCTTTTTGAAGAACCAATGTTTTGTTTCATTGATACTTTTTATTTTTTTATCCTCTATTTTGTTTAGTTTTTCTCTGATTATTTTATTTCTTTCCACCTACTAATTTTGAGTTTGGTTTGTTCTTACATTTTTAGTTCCTTGAGGTATATTACTAGATTGCTCATTGGAAATATTTCTACTTTTTTTAATGTGGGCATTTATTGCTAGAAATTTCCATCTTGGTAGTGCTTTTGCTGTATCCTATAGGTTGAATTATGGCATTTCCACTTGTATTCACTTCAAGAAATTTTTTGATTTCCATATTAGTTTCTTAATTGACTTAATGGTTGTTCGGGATCATGTTGTTTAATTTTCATGTATTTTGAAATTTTCTCCTTGTACTGATATTTAGTTTTATTCCATTGTGATCTGAGAAGATATTTGATATTATTTGGCTTCTTTTAAATTTGTTGAGACTTGTTTTGTGATCTTACATGTAGTCTGTCTTGGAGAGTACTTTCTGTGCTGAGCAGAATAATGTGTATTCCACAGTTGTTGGATAAAATGTTATTTAATGTCCATTAGATACATTTGGTCTAATGTGCAGCTTAAATTTAATATTTATTTGTTGGTTTCTGTCTCAATTGTCTTTCTAAAGCTGAGAGTAGGGTGTTAAATTCTGCCACTATTATTGTTTTGAAGCCTATTGCTTTCATTAGGTCTAATAATATTTGACAATAACAGTGACAGTATGTTGGGGATAAGGCTTTATGAGTCTGAGTGTTCCAGTATTGGGTACAGACGTATTTAGAATTGTTATATCCTCTTGCTTGATTGATCCCTTTATCTTTATATAATGACCTTCCTTGTCTTTTTTAAAAACTATTTTGACTTAAAATCTGTTTTATCTGGTATAAATTTAGGTACTCTTGCTCACCTTTTTTGTTTCCTTTTATGTGAAATATCTTTTTTCATTCCTTTACTTTCAGTCTATGTGTGTCTTTACAGGTAAAGTGCATCTTGTAGGCAGCTTATAGTTGCATCAGTTTTTAAAAAATCCATTCAGCCAATTTATATCTTTTAAGTAAAGAATTTATTCCAGTTATAGTCAAGGTTATTGTTGATATTTGCAGTTTTGTTATTGTCATATTGTTTAGAATTTTCTGGGGTTTTTTTTGTCATTGTGGTTTGGTGGTTTCCTGTAGTGGCACCATTTGAATTCTTTCTCATCCTCATTTGTATGCTGGTATTACCAAGGAGTTTTATATTTTTATGTATTTGATTGATGGTGAATGTCTTTATTTCACTTTCATGTCTAGAACTTTCTTGAACATTTCTTGTAGGGCCAGTCTAGTGACGATCAATTGCTCAGCTTTTGCTGCCTGTGAAAAACTTTATCCTTCATTTATATATGCTTATTGTTCTGGGTATAGTATTGTTGGCTAGCAGCTTTTTTTTGTTTTGCTTTCAGCACTATGGATATATCATTCTATTCTTATCTATAAGGTTTTACTGAGAAATCTGCTGTTAATCTGATAGTGTTCCTCTATAGGTGATTAGATGCTTTTCTTTTGCTGTTTTTATAATTCTCTTTTTGTTTTGATATAAGACAGTGGCAGTGGCAGTAGCAAAATGAGTTACTGGGTCCCAAATGGTATGTGCTCATATTGGTAGTAGCTATGATGGGCTGAGCAGACCGTTCTCTAGGTCTGCAGGTGCTGCCTTCAGACAGGTGACAACTATGGTGATAGAGGGTGGATGGGTAGTCCCAACATCAGGACCTGGGTGGAGTGCTCATGTGCCACTGTTAGTGGATGGGGCTGGGCAGTACCCTTACCTCCAGACTGTGTGCTCTGGCATGGATGCTGGGCCATGTGGGCTTGTTTTCTGATTCCTTGATGATATATGTGGTAGGCAGGGGTAGGGTGATCCCTAGGCCATCAGCAGAATGTTCAGGTTATAGGTCGCAGTGGTTGCACTGCTGCCCTGCCACTGAGGAGGGTGATACTGTCTTTAGTGGTGGCTGCCTAGACTGGCAGGTGGGAAATGTGTGCACCACTTGCACCTCAGCCCTAGTAGCACCCACACCTAAGCCCTGGCTGCAGTGGTTGACACCTCCCTTTCACCTTGTTTGTACTTTAGACTCGGGCACAGTAGCCTGCAGTTGCTCATGCCCAAGCACTGGGGACAGCAGCCCAAGCTTTTCTAGTGCCTCAGCCATAGCACTACTTGGTTTCAGAACAGTGACAGTATGTTGGGGATAAGGCTTTAAAATGACACCTTGCTGTAGCTGCTTATGTCTTGGAAGTATGTGAGACCAAGCACGAGCTTTCTCCCTGGGGCAATGCTATAGCACAGTCTTCTAGCTGCTCCCTATGTTCGTTTCAGGATCCATGAGGGTCAGGAGGTTCTTCCATGCCTAGGATCACCAGTGTCCATGGAGAAAATGTAGACTGATAAGGGTCTCTCACTTACCCTGTCCTTGTATTGGTAAGTCTCTGTTGACTCCCAGCTGATCCTGGCTGAGCAGGCTGTCTCTTCTCTTCCTTCTCCTTTAGGCACCTCCTGTCACTTTTACATTGAATTTTAGTGTTCTCTCTTGGATGGTATATTGAAAGTATAATTATCTACTCACTATATTGGTTTTTAGTTGAGGAGGCAAGTATGAAATCTCTCTCATCAGCCATCTTGAAGCCTCTTTACAAATGTTTAGTGAGGATCTATGAGGTCAGGATATTCAAGAAGTTAGTAGACATGTACCAGTCCTCAGAACTCAATTACTCATCTGTGGCAAGATAACTATAGGACTTGGAACCAAATACTTGTATTTCTGTTGAGTCTAGTCATGAGTAAATTGGCTTGAATTTTCTTCACGTTTTATGATTTTTGTTTTTTTCTTGTATACAAAATAGTTGTCCATGATAAATTAGAAATCAAAAGATTAGATTCTTTATCACAGATAGTTTGAGAAGCACTACAATAGGGAATTGGTACTATGTCAGATACAATAGAGAGCAAAAACAGACTTAATCTGCTCTCTGAGAGCCTGAGTCCTTGGGCAGACCCAGATATTAATCAAATAATCATTTCCAAGTGATCTTGTCATTAAAACTGAGATAAGGGCCCTGCTTCGACCACTTTCCTCTTCTTGTTGCACCCTTTTTTTTTTTTTTGAGTTGGAGTCTCACTCTGTCACCCAGACTGGAGTGCAGTGGCCGCTCCC